>NW_028151952.1:67500-95000 GCF_964638095.1 Poromitra crassiceps | reverse complement strand
TGATTTGAGGCGAGCACAGCAAACAGAGCGGAAGTTAGTTGAGGCTTTTTTTGAATATGCTCAATGTAAACTTGCTATGTCAGTTTATCTGAGGCATAACAGTGTTTGATTTGGTGTATAATAGCCATGACTTGATATAAATTCAAATTAGATATATATATTTTTAAATGAGGACGAGTGTATGTGTAGATTTGAGTAACCTGCCCAGGCTGTCAAAACAACTTGGTTGGGTTTAGGCAACTAAAACAACCCAGGTTAAGATTAGGGTTATGGTTTAGGTTCCCGTTAAAAACAGAACATGTCGGGACATGAACCAGGTTTTGCAACGAGGAAGTTGAGAGGCACGGAAGCTACCGATCCACCCAACCATCCCAAGAAGAAGAAGAAGAAGAAGAAGAAGAAGAGGAAGAAGAGGAAGAAGAAGAAGAAGAAGAAGAAGAAGAAGAAGAATAGAAGAAGATCATCATCATCATCATCATCATCATCGTCACTTCCAGGGTTCACTCACTGTAGTTAGCTGTATGTAGCTTAGCTTGACATACACTGATGATATTGATCTGTTTTAGAGAATATAAACGATTAATTTGAATTAAATGGCCGCCCATATAGAGTAATGTCATATATGGATTGTAAGCAGCAGCCGGGAATACCTATGTGACGGACAGCAAACAGAGCAGGCTGTGCCACACCGGCAGCACAGAAGTACGTTAGATCGCTCTCATCTCATTCTCTCTTTCATATAATAAACATTATGACCCGAAAATAAGCTGTTTACAAGACATAAGTACAGCCATTTCACATGCCCCGTTTTCCTCGTTTTGCGGTCGCAGTTCAAGCTGATTATCGTTTCTGCTGATGCTAATCAAACCGAGGTTGTCAGGGTGACTTAAACATCTTATTTAAAACTGGAAATAAGGTCCAGGGTGTAAAAAAAACTGAATTTTCCTTTATCAGTCTTTTTAACAACCTTGAAAATAGACCCATGTTGTCATTCTCCTTGTGAGGACGGGCTGGAACTGGTATACCGTGCATACCGGCCAGACCGGGAAAGCATAGGGAGTAATCGCTCTTTTTGAATAGCTAATCTTTGAGAGTTAAGAGCTGCTTTGTATACAGTAGGTGGGTGTCAGACATCAACCGCCACCTTCTCTCTCCCTCTATCTCGCTCTCCCTTTCTCCTTTAGTTTCCTGCACTGCCCTTCCCTGCACCACCACCGGCAAACAAACGTAAGCACTTTTATTGATAGGGTAATCCTAGACTGATTAATGGCCCAATAATCAAGCGTAACCTGCAATAAATCAGCGGGTGATCGATACGGCCTGTGCTCTCCAGCCATGGCCAGATCATTACCGTGTCACTGTATATCTCCCATTACCACAGGGGAGAGAAAAGGCTTTCCGTCTAATGTGTTGGAAATGGGATTGATTGAGAGGTCGTTCTTTGATTTCATTTATCTGTCTGCCTCCTTCGCTCTGTCCTCCTGACTAATGTGATGGTCTTACGGCAAATGAAGCGATAAAGGTGCGTTGGAGGGGGGGGGCAGGGTGTCGAATTAATGCTATCGACAGCACAATTAATGACATTTGGAGACGTTAAATAGCCTTTTGCCATATCAAAGCTGCTAGCGGTAGATGTAGAGCTGATGTTGCTGCTATATGCGTTCTTAGCCCCCGTTCACACTTTCATTTAGGCGTCCTTGTTAACAGGCGAGGCCGTTCACAGCACCCACGCCGCGCGTGTCACGCTGAAGCCACGCTCACGCCTTGCTCCAGCGATCATTCAAGATTCAGTCCTATTTTCCAAGCGTGACGCGTGAAGCTTGAAGCTGCCAGGCATGAAGTCAGTGGGAGTTGTGGGCGGGTTCAAGGCGCACCGAAGAGGCGCCGAGAGGAAAATAGAAGGCTTCTTGTGTGAACGGTTAGGCGTCAGTTCAGCTTGTGCTTGCCTCAAGCTTCAGCTCTGCTACGTTCGCCGTCCTGTGTGAACAAGGGCTTAGGGTGGTTTTAACATTAGGGACCCGGGGCCGTTTCCGAGCACACTTGACCCCAAACTGAGCCCAGGTCCGTTTCGTTTGATCAGTGTGAACGTTGCGTTCCGTGCCCGGAATCGTACTCAGGCATGGAACAAAATAAATCGTTCCCAGTGTGGAAACGTCCTTATGTTATGGCCCAATTATGCGCTATTTTCACATGAAAATAAATGTGTCCGTTTCAAAAGGTGTAACGGTGTATCTCACTGCCCACATACTTCTATGTATTTTTCACATTGGTATCAGCAATACATCCACTAGTGGGCAGTTAGAGAGCCAAATGTGTGAGTGTGTGTGTGGTACTGCTCCGTTTCATCCGTATCTTTAAACCTTCAGAAAACGTGCAGAATTATGCACAAAATGAACGCAGAGTGCGGACAGAAAGCTCCGTCTGTATGCGTATCCGTATTTAACGTTGAGAATAATTGGGCCTTTAGATAGCAATCCAGTTAATAGCTCGGTCCCTTCAGTCAAATCTGTATTTGAACATAAACAGCTGCCTCCCAAAATTAGAAATCAGTATACCGAGGCTGTTCATCTGCATCTGTCATGTCACTGCTGTGCAGTCTGTTCCGTGCACGGGAGCAGTGTGGCTTGTCCAGGCCATTTTGACTGGGGTGGCCCAGATGGGGCACAGACTCAAGCAAGGGTGGCATTGAGTGTGGCATTTAAGAAGGATGTAGAAAGGTTTTCCCTCGCCAACATTTTGCCAAAATGTCCAAACCAACTACATCGACAGGGTTGGTAGCAATGGATGCCTTCAGTCTTCTAGTTTAATATGATATCAATATCTTCACTCTGGCTTTAAAAATGAGCCCGCTGCAGCCTCTGAAAGACAGTCATGTCGGCCACAGATGCCAGCACCCTCAGGATTTTGGGGTGGCACCTGGGGTGGCCAATTAGATTTCAGGGGTGGCCAGCCGGTGCCACCCCTGGCCACTTCCTACAAACGCACCTGCATGGGAGACATATATCCATCAGAACGTTTACATAATAAAGTAATGCATGTGTGTGTGTGTGAGAGAGAGAGAGAGAGAGAGAGAGAGAGTGTGTGTGTCTGTAAGTGTGTGTGTACAGTATGTATGTACATTGGATTGCAGACTTAGTACATCATCCCTTCTTCAACCAGCTTCTTCCTTTCAACACGTCCTCATACGGAAAAGTTGTTTTCCTTTGGTTTATCTGCCGAGGCAGGACGGGCCTGTGGGAAAAACGATCTTGAAGAGATCTTGGTCGATACTGCATCAATTTCAAAAATGTCTGCTCACATGACATAAACACATTATGAAAATAGGGTTCCAGGTTGAAAAAGACCAAAATTCTCTTTAGGGTTAGGTATGGCTTGCGTTAAAAACGGAACACGTCGGTCGGTGAACGTGGACAAGGAAGTTGAAAGGCAAGGACGTTACCGGTCCAACAAACCCAACCCTTCCCCCCCAACCTCAGCGGGGTACTTCAGTATCACGCTGTCATCTCACTACTAGAATAAGGTGAGGGGGTCCGTGTGGCTCACAATTCAACTGTTGAGCAGGCGAGTGACGACCGCATTCGTAAACATCGGTCATTTTAACCCGTTTGAAAATCGACCAATGAGGACAGCCTGCTTTTTTCCCCCTTGCTTATCTGCTCCTGAAGCCTTTACCCACAACTTCACTGAAGGTGCTTTACCTTCAGCCGTCATTGCCCGTCAACCTTCTCCTTCTCCTCACCCTATCTCACCTTTCTTGTATCTAATGGTTGCTCCTCTACCCTTAAATCTTCCTTCCTGACGTGAAATGATTCAGATTAAGATGCAAAGCCTGACTGTTCTCCAGACAGACCCTGCCTGCATGTTTAAAAGACTCAAATAAGCCAAACCAGGATTAATGAAAACCAGCTCTTGGGCAAGTGGAGTGAGAAAGTGCCAAAGCTGCGCTCTCAACTGAATCAGCCAGTCTCAAGTCAAATCCATTACAGCTGAAACTAGATCTCCTGGCTCTGATCCCTGCAGAGAGCTGGGAACAGTCAGCTAGCTGAACATGAATCACTCCATCAGTGACTGTTTACCTCTAACAGTCAGGCCTATAAACCTTAAAGGTATTCCTTGGAACGTAGTTTATGGTCGCATGTTCTGATTTCTTCTGCACCTGCTGCCGTCCAATCCAGACCTATCCTAGGGTATGTTTTGACGGGCCATGATGTAGATCTGTATATCATCAGGACTTCTGCCACATGGCTGTTTCCCCCTAACATGTTTTCCTATCGTTTTTGATGATGATTGATGAAAGCCTTGTCACAAACACACCAGTTTGCAACGAGGGCTGCTCTCCAATACACACACAGGGCCAACGAAATATCCAGCAGTTGAACTCAAAAAGCCATTAAAACACATCTTTTCAACACAGTCACACTCACACTGCAATGGAATTGCAAGAGCAAAATGAGGCCATACTTTGCGTATGTTGTGGGATCTTATTTTAGCTAGTTGGCAAGTAGACCGCACAAATCAAATTTGCCTTAAATATGAACTGCCAACAGGGAAAAAGTATTTACGTCAACCTCCTGGTGCCAATTACGTGTTGTTTTTTTTGTTTTTTTAGTATGTTTTGCGGGCTCCGATATCTCAAACCTGGCATCACAAATTGTCAAAGTGCACCAACACAGGCAGTAAACATATAGCAGCACATCCACTCACGTCATTAGTCCAAGATATTGAAATCCAAAAGATCTGTTCTATCCACACTGTTCAATCAACCGTTTGAAGGAAAAATTAAAGATGTCTGCTCTCGTTTGTTTATGGGCGTTTCATTGAGTAAAACACATAAAGTGAAAACGTGCAGCCAGCAGAAATTGTGTCAGCAATGCTAAAAAGACACGTTTTAATCGCTTTTCGGGTGCGAATCTTGGAGAATTGTTTTGGCCTGCTCGGTGGTATTGGGAATTTGGACAGCAGCTCTTGGACACAATCTCTTTCTCTCTCTCTCTCTCTCTCTCTCTCTCTCTCTCTCTCTCTCTCTCTCTCTCTCTCTCATTCCTCCCCCAGATTCCCCCATTTTCTCCCCAATTGTACTTGTACTGCCAATTCCCCCTGCTGTCCCGGTCATTGCTGCACACCCCTTCTGCTCATCTGGGGAGAGTTGTAGACGAGCACATGCCTCCTCTGATACATGTGCAGTTGCCAGCAGCTTCTTCTCACCTGACAGCGAGGTGTTTCACCGGCACGAAAGGAAACAATCACACTATCCCCCCCTGACCAGGACTGATCATATCCCACCGGCTTCCCACCCGCAGACACGGCCAATTGTGTCTGTAAGGAACGTCTGACTGAGTCGGAAGTACCGCTGCCGGGAATTGAACTGCAGTGGTAGGCGAGTGCTTTTACCTCTACGATAGGCTACCCAGATGCCCCGACACAATTGTTATGATGGCAAAAACTAGGAAAATAATGCTCAGGTTGAAAAACACGGGAACATTGGAAAACATGTCTGGTTCATTAGCTGTGGTCTCTGCCAGCTAGCCTGAAGCAAACTCAGCACCTCCCCACTCACTGTAACACTAGAGGAGGTACCACAGGAGGGCCACAGCCTCAGTGGAAGGCAGGATGTGCACTATTTGAATGAAGTGTCCCTGGAATCAGAGGTCAGATTAGAGGTCAGGATTTGGTTGAAGCACGACCCTGATCAGTACCCGCCACACAGGAGACTACTCGCTTGGAGGGGGTGGAGCTACTCGCTGTGACAGACAGAGGGGCAGCAGTGGAGGGGGTGGAGCTACTCGCTGTGACAGACAGAGGGGCAGCAGTGGAGGGGGTGGAGCTACTCGCGGTGACAGACAGAGGGGCAGCAGTGGAGGGGGTGGAGCTACTCACTGTGACAGACAGAGGGGCAGCAGTGGAGGGGGGGGAGCTACTCGCTGTGACAGACAGAGGGGCAGCAGTGGAGGTGGTGGAGCTGTGACAGACAGGGGGCAGCAGTGGAGGGGGTGGAGCTACTCGCTGTGACAGACAGAGGGGCAGCAGTGGAGGTGGTGGAGCTGTGACAGACAGGGGGCAGCAGTGGAGGGGGTGGAGCTGTGACAGACAGGGGGCAGCAGTGGAGGGGGTGGAACAAGAGAAATAAGGATCAAATCAACTAAGTGAACAGAGGAGAGAGGAGGGGTGCAGGCGGAAAGGAACTGGGATGACAAGGTGCAAAGGAAGAGCATGTGGGGAGATAAGATAGCATAGAGAGGGGAGGAGGGGGGAGGAGGGAGAGAAAGGTAATTTGAGGATGAAGGAGAGGGAGAGAGAGAGAGAGAGAGAGAGAGAGAGAGAGAGAGAGAGAGAGAGAGAGAGAGAGAGAGAGAGAGAGCAGTAGTGGGGGTTCGGGCAGGGCTGACAGTGGGCCATTCATCCTCCATGCTAGAAGAGACAAACTGCTGGCAGAGGAAGACAGGCCCCATAAATCACTTGGCAGCACACACACATAGCGCACACACACACACACACACATACATACACACATGCACGCGCATGCACACGTACACACGCACGCATTTGCACACACGCGCACACACACACATACACACACACACACACACACACACCACCATGGCCACATGCACGCGTGCAGAAACAAATATGCATGTGAAAAAACACACAGCTCCTACTACAGCTTATTTCAGCGAACGAGCCACAGATACACACTCTCTCTACATCCTGGTGTTTCTCTCTCTCTCTCTGTCATTTTTCATTCTGGCCATCTGGGTGTCTGCAGTCTTCAATAACTTCTTTCTGCCTGCCTGTCTGTCTGTCTGCCTGTCTGTATGTCTGTCTGCCTGCCTGTCTGTCTGTCTGTCTGTCTGTCTGTCTGTCTGTCTGTTTGCCTGTCTGTCTGCCTGTCTGTCTGTCTGCCTGTCTGTCTGCCTGCCTCCCTGTCTGTCTGTCTGCTTGCCTGCCTGCCTGCCTGTCTGTCTGTCTGTCTGTCTGTCTGTCTGTCTGTCTGTTTTCCATGTCAATATCAACTGTATAATAATAAATATGGACGCAGTTACCGTGAATTCACCCATTGGTTTTTGGACTTGCATTTCGCATTTTCTGTTATGTACAATAACTTGCAGACCACAACTCAGACTGTGAACTCTTTATTCTGTGCGTGCGCAGCAACTCCCACAGTCTTCATTTTCACAACAACAACAACAACAACAACAACACACTTTCTGGCAGGCTGCCGTAAAGCTGCTGTGCCTGCTGCAAGGACACAGGCACAACTGATGTGACTCATACACATTTTCACCGTCGCCATATTGGAGCCAGAAGTGATGTAAATTTCGACGAGAAGAGCCGCAGTGTGGCCTGCTCCTGGACCACAACTGGCGAGCTGCGCGATCACTGACCTGTCACTCATCACTGACAGGTGACCTGTCAACCACGCCCCCAAAACATAGTCCACTTTATCATCTATTTGACTCTAAATGGGACCATAATTTACAAAATGAGCATCATGCTGTATTGAAGAAGACTTGAAACTAGTGATTGAGATCATCAACTCATTAGTGTTTACTGAGGTCATAAAGCAAGTGAGAAGTCGGGTCATTTTCCCATTGACTTCCATACAATCTGACTTCTTTTTGCTGCCAGCCATTAAGACTGCAGGTTTAAGTCACTTCCATATTGGCCTCATTTTTCATTTTTCAGCCCCTTGGTCAATACACCCCCCCCCCCCCCTTTTGCCTTTGCGTGCTCTATTTCTGTCCGCATGTCACAAGACAGTCTGAACAGAGCGCGTGCAGCGAGGGGAAAAAGGGAAGCAAGGCAAATATTCCCTCTAACCTTTTGGATTTTCCGCTGGCGGTCCGGTCATACTTAGCTGGCTGCGGTGCGCCCGGCCGGGGTGTTCTTTCCCTCTGCCTGTCTGTGGCCAAGGCCGTCCAGGCAGCGCTGCCCCCTGTGGCCAAGGCCGTCCAGGCAGCGCTGCCCCTGAGTGATTGACTGTGGATCGCTGGCCTCTCTCTCCGTGGGCTCTGTCAGTCACAAACCTACCACCCTCCACCCCTGCCCGCCCGGGGAGGGCGAGAGTGCCAGTTCCTCCTCCCCCGCCCGCCCGGGGAGGGCGAGAGTGCCAGTTCCTCCTCCCCCGCCCACCTGGGAGGGCGAGAGTGCCAGTTCCTCCTCCCCCGCCCGCCCGGGGAGGGCGAGAGTGCCAGTTCCTCCTCGCCCGGCCGTGACCTCCGCGCTGACATGTGGGCCGTGAAGGCCCCTGTTTTGACAGCGGGCCACACGCTGACCGCCGCTGCAGGGCAGGTTGGGGAGTGGCTGCCCTCATGTTTTCACTAGAGGATGTTCTTGTTATGGTTGTTCCATACCAAACCCCCCACACCCCCCACCCCCCAACTACGTCCCACCAAACACACGCACACACACACATACACACACACACACACACACACACACGTGCACACACAC
This sequence comes from Poromitra crassiceps, assembly GCF_964638095.1. Lineage (NCBI taxonomy): Eukaryota > Metazoa > Chordata > Actinopteri > Beryciformes > Melamphaidae > Poromitra > Poromitra crassiceps. The sequence continues at coordinate 86,549 of NW_028151952.1, read as the reverse complement.
ACACACACACGCGCACACACACACACACACACACACACACACACACAAACACACACACACACACACACACACACGCGCACACACACACACACACACACACACACACACACACACAAACACACACACACACACACACACTGTCCAGATGCCACAATAAATACCTCTTTGATTTGATCTCTGAGGTTGCTCCCTAAACATACATTATCCACTACTTCTGCTCTCATGTTTCCTCAGCGTGTGTGTGTGTGTGTGTGTGTCCCGTGTGTGTGTGTGTGTGTGTGCGCCGTCTGTGTGTGTGTGTGTGTGTGTGTGTGTGTGTGTGTGTGCCGTGTGTGTGTGTGTGTGTGTGTGTGTGTGTGTGTGTGTGTGTGTGTGTGCCGTGTGTGTGTGTGTGTGTGTGTGTGTGTGTGTGTATTTGTGTGCATACCAGGGTTAGACCTTTTTAGACCAATTGGCTTTTAGTCAAAAATGGATAGCAGCCATGCAGTGTTGCCTACTGACCTATAATGGTGGGCGAGGAGATGATTTCAGGGCTGGCACTCTGTAAAAAGCCCCAAATGATTTCATCATTATGTATTTCAAACAGCTTCACATGATCTAAGTTCTGTTTCAGGATTTGCCACCCTCACAGGAATTACATTCTGGGGGGAAACATGGATTCTTATATTTTTTGGCATGAATATATGGGCAAATTTAGAGATATCGAATGGCGGCCCAAAATATCAGCTCTCAGCAGTTTCAGTCCAGAAGTGTCGTGTCGGCATTGGCCTTTGAAACCCTGTATTAGTCGACCCCTTGGGCATGCACACAGTACACGTACATCTGGTGCTGCTTTATGTTGAATTTTGTGTGTGTGTCTTATAAGCCCATGAGGGTTGGGCACCTTAGGGTGCATGACACAAAAATACAAATCAATCAATCAATCAATCAATCAAACAAATCGTATAGATGTGGATGTGATGGTGAATCAATCGTATAGATGTGGATGTGATGGTGAATGGGAATCATATTGATCTATTATTGATCTTATTTCCAGGTCATTTCCACTCTTTTGGGATTGAAACTATCTGTGTGTGTGTGTGTGTGTGTGGACTAAATTGGGGGGTCCTCGATACTCGATACACTGTCAGCTGTGTAGAGGTACTTCCACCCCCCTTTCCCATATACAGTAGCCTACCAACCCCTAGAAAAGAAGTGTATACAGCCCATGAAAAACTTTACAATGCAGGACAAATGAACCAGGAAGTCTTTCTCTTGCTGTCTCTTTGTCTGTAATGGGTCAATGACTGCCTTCTTGACCTCCACAGCCTTCAACCACATGTGAAGCGGTGGGGTCGGGTCGGGGGCAGAAGGAGAGCGTGAGGTCAAATCTCATTGGAGTTGAGTCTCCCCTCGTCAAACCCCGCCTCCCCCTCCACCGTGTGCTCCTGCAGAACAACAGCAAAGACTGTGAGCTCTATGGTCTGTTTCATCAATCTGTGCCTGCTGATCTTTCACAAGTGGCACCTGACCTGAATTCTCCTAGTGTGTGTGTGTGTGTGTGGGGGGGGGGGGGGGGGGGGTGCATGGCCTCCATCACGCTGTTATAATGGTTTTACATGGCACTCTCTGAGGTATCACCATCTATGTATCCAATAATTCCAGGACCGTCTGTCTGTGTGTGAGTGAGTGTGTATGTTGTCCTTCACGTAAGCTTGTTAGCTCGAGAGCTAGCGACTTTCTTCTTCTTATCCCCTGGCACCGGTGGTCATGCTTCAGCCTAATTTGTAGTCTGAAGCTGCGTTCACACCGACCTATTAAAGTTTTTCGCTGGCATCGAGTTTACATACAAAGTCAATGCAAACGAGCGATTGAGCGTATATTCGCCCGGGAGAAAAATCGCTGGGCGTCCGATGCGACAGAGACAGAGCGATAGGGAGAAAATTTGCTCGTCGCCCGAGATGAAATACCCCAGCTCGAGCGAAATTACGCTGGCATCAGTCGCTCGCTGTTCAACGCTGATTGGCTGCCGTGTGAGTCAAGGATCACACTGGCTTGGAACAAACCGCTGGTTTATTGTGTGGCAACAAACCGCATTGACAGCTGATTGACAGGCTGAGAGCTGACATGAAGTGAAGTCTGTACTACCGGTATAGAGCTCACATTAGGAGCACGCTGATAGGCTTAGCTTGTAAACAACTACGGTGGCTCGTAGTGGACAAATATCATGACATTGCGTAACGTTATAGCCCCCAGATGTCCGTCAATTATTGTGCCTGTTGACGAGCGATTTAAACACAGCGACAGAGCGATTCCAAAGGGTTCAGTCGAGCGACAGAGAGAAAAATAAATATCTCGGTGTGAACGCAGCTTAAGGTTGATGCATTTTGCATCACCTGGTGGACCTTTGCCTGCAAATAAGAGGGGAGCTCTGGGTGCAGGCGACATGGAGGGAATTCAACATTCTTCATTTGCATACACTACCCACATCTCACTACTGTAATACCATAGATCGGCAATACGTCATTTTGTAGGCGGCACATGGTCCCGCCCCCTTTTAGGGGGGAAACACGAGCCACTCGCCGTCTATGATTTCTTTCGGTACTGCTATTTGACATTGAAGTCAACGGCGAACGCCTTGTGTTTTCACCCTAAAAGGGGGTGGGACCATATTGCCGATCTATCGTATTCTCCTTACTGTATGTTCAGACACGGGGGTGGGCCAAATTTCTCCGGGTCGTGTTAACACTTCCGGCGGTCACGGCGCCAAATATGAAAGAACGTCATGAAGAAGAGAGTTGTTTTTGTAGCGGACAGTGCAGGGGGTAAAATAAAGAACGTAGCCTACTACTTTGAGCTCGGTACACAGCAAGCAAGCGAGTATCCACTGTTAGCCAGCTCAGATAACGTTATCGTCGACAATGACGAGCCCTTGCTTGTCAAACATACCTGGACTCCAACAAAGAAAGCTTCAGAAGGTTTTCTCTCCTCCGAGCGCAGCTCGAGCCACTTACGTCTATAAGACCCGCAGACGTTAACGTAATTCCCTGGAATGCGAGAATTAACGAGCCAGTTACATGGCGTTGCATTCTTAGACATTGCCGTTTGCTTTTATTTGGTATGTTACATACAATTGGCTAAATTATTAGTTAATTCAGAGTTAGATGATATTGGAGCAGCCAGCCATTTTCTTTTTCTTTTTTCTTTTTAGCCGGAAGTCGTCACACGACCACACAACCGGGTCAAATGGGCGTGGCTACATAAGGTGAATAAGGCGGCCGGCGGCGCAAAGCGCTAGAAATGAGCGCGCGAAGCACGCAATATTTCTAGTTGTAATAACGATACGATACAATACTGGTTGTAAATCGACAAACTTTCCCCTTTACAGCGACGGTGCACCTTATAGCGATCTGTTGAATGTCCTCTCGGGTGAGTGCGGTTTGTCATCTCACCTCAAACTGTTGCTTTAGTGACTGCAGTTAATTTCAGTCGTTAGGCATCCTCTCACCTTTGGGACAGGATAAGACTTGTTTTGCCAGTACAGTCGCAGCCAATTATGGGGCTCAGATGGCGAGGTATGAATCAGATCGTTAATATGGCGGCAAACTTGCGGATATCAAATTGCAGAAGGCTGCAAAAGTAATATGTCAGTGTCAGTGCGGCTGCAGCAGGCATTTAGGGGGATTGCATTAAGTGGATGGCTCAGCTGAATAGCAAGCTAAGCTAATGTGGAGCGGGGCCTCTGGAAACTATCTGCTTGATATGGTGGGAGGTGGAGGAGAGAGGCAGCTTCACTCCTCCACCCTTCATTTTCTATCTCTTCCCATTCTTTCCATCCTGTTTTCTTCCCTTTGTCGTCTTTTATTGAAGCTGACAGGCTGGACTGCAGGGCGTGGGATGGCCAAGGGGAGAGGAGAGGTGGGAGATAAAATGTGATGAAGACAAGCAACAGGATGAGTTGAAATGAAAGAAACGGGAATGGAGAATGGTAAAGAAAATAAACTATTGTGTGCAAAAAACAACAGCACAGAAAACAGGTTGCCCTCAGTGAAATGAGTGTGCTTAGTGTATTCACCTTATGTAGCCACGCCCATTTGACCCGGTTGTGTGGTCGTGTCACAACTTCCGCTAAAAAATAAAATAAAATAAAATGGCTGGCTGCTCCAATATCATCTAACTCTGAATTAACTAATAATTTGGCCAATTGTATGTAACATACCAAATAAAAGCAAACGGCAATGTCTAAGAATGCAACGCCATGTAACTGGCTCGTTAAGTCTCGCATTCCAGGGAATTACGTTAACGTCTGCGGGTCTTATTGACCGTAAGTGGCTCAAGTGCTCAGAGGAGAGAAAACTATCTGAAGCTTTCTTTGTTGGAGTATGTTTTACAAGAAAGTGCTTGTCATTGTCGACGATAACGTTATCTGACCTGGCTAACAGTGGATACTCCGCTTGCTTGCTGTGTACCGTGCTCAAAGTAGTAGGTTACGTTCTTTATTTTACTGTCCGCTACAAAAACAACTCTCTTATTTTGCGCCGTGACCGCCGGAAGTGTTAACAGGACCCGGAAGAATTTGGCCCACTGTAAGGTCTGAACATAAGGTGAATAACCACGAGACGTAGAAGAAGTGATGTAAAGTAGCCATAGACGTCTTTGTAATGCTTTTACATCCGTGCGTGACACATGACATTAGCAGGAGATGTCAGGGCTACAACCCGTACCGTCTAGACACGTTAGGGCACAGCAGCTTTTGGATTACAGCAATGTCACACTGGCCAGCAGTGTGGTTTCACCTGCCCGCTGAACACAGCACACACTGAAGCCATCAGTGATGAAGTGTAACAGTCGTTTTAGAACGAGGGCCATGTCAGCTTTAGCACCTTAATTAAATAGGGACAGCACAGAATGAGTAGGGGGGAAAAAAGGAAGTATAAGGATTAGCTGTCACAACTGAGGAGTCCTATGACCTGAGAAGTCCCCTACTGAAAAGAGTATGACTGCACCCTGTGTGTGTGTGTGTGTGTGTGTGTGTGTGTGTGTGTGTGCACGCACGCACGCGCGCTCGCGACTGCGTTGCGTGCGTGCGTATGATGTGTGCGAGCCAGAAAAAGAATAAATTACAGGGTAATGATATTAAAAGCACAAAGTCGTTAAGATGCCAAGTTAAGACACAATAAATCCAGTCATGGCCTCTACAGCCTGTCCCCACACTGGGTAATTAAATTAGATTTATGAGCCATATTACATCAGCGCTAGATACTTCATCCGCCCCCACCGCTCGGCCCACCCCCCCACCCCCCACCCCCCCCACCCCCCACCCCCCCCCCTACCCCCCCACCCCTACCCCCATCCCTCCATTCTGCCCCGCTTTATTGGACGGCCTGACAGCCGGGCGGAAAATATGGTGGAATGTTTGGGGGGCGCGGGGCTGCGAGAGCGAGGGAGCGAGCGCACTGGGCACTCTGTCTTTGGTGTTGTCAGTCGTGGCCCAGTGATAATATATTAAGCGCTCCACTTCTCTCCCGAGTGGGCCAGCAGGGCTGCCTGTGACGCCGCCAAACAGCTTTATCTTCCTCCACACAGTCGCCACGGCTACACCAGCACCGCTGCACCTTCACTCTCCTTCACCCCCTCGTCTCGCGCGCCCCGCGTGTTTTAGTCTGCAGTGCCAGGAGAAAGTTTGGAAAGAGAGCGCTGAGCATGTAGGGAGATGGGAGGAACTAGAGCCAGCAGTTTGAGGCATATGTCCATCGGGTTGCAGGTTCGAGCACCGGTGTTACCTCCGGTTTGGTCGGGCGTCCATACAGGGACAATAATGGTCGTGTCTGCGGGTGGGAAGTCGGATTAAGGGTATGTGTCCTGGTCGCTGCACTAGTGCCTCCTCTGGTCGGCCAGGGTGCCTGTTCGGGGGGGAGGGGAACTGGGGAGAAGAGCATGATCCGATCCTCCCCCGTGCTACATCCTGCCGGTGAAACTCATCGCCGTCAGATGAAAAGAAGCGGCCGGTGACGTCACATGTGACGGAGGAAGCATGTGCTAGTCTACAGCTCTCCCCAGATCGGCAGAGTGGGTGGAGTATCTGTTTTTCTACAGATAATAATATGTCCATCTGTTATATTAAATGACATGATCACTAATAATAGCATAGTATTATTAACTCATTGAGTGCCAGCCACTTTTGGAAAACGGATGCTCCCAGTGCCAGAGTTTCAGAGCGTTTTCAGTGATTTCTCGAGGCCCACAGAATATTGTGTGATATTACTATGTAAACACCGAACACGCCCAAAGAACGATGAGACTCCTCTTCTATCATCAGCAAAAAAAAGTTTATTGATATCATTTTCCGTTCTTTAGTTATGAGCCGGAGAAGATAGGTTGATTTCACCAAAAAGAGACGTTTCAAACTAGAAGCTGAGATAATTAGCCTTTTGTGAAATGAAGCATTTCAAGCACATGACTGACTCTGAAGCTAATATTTTCTGATGTGACACCTCAAAAATAATTTCCTTCAATAAAACAGTGAAAACAAAGGAATTTTGTTTGGCAAAATAATATTTTTTAGCTGCAACCAGCAGCGCTGGCCCCTGCGTGCGCTGCTGGTTGCAGCTTCTTGCTGGTCTTGATTTACTGCTGGTGGGCATCAGATATTCTAGCTTGTGTTTGCCAATCCTGTCCTGCTGTCTGGGTCTGTCTGGGTCGGTGTTGTATGCTGCCCAGCGTGCCCCACCCCCCCCTCAACTGCAAACCCCTCCTCCGTGGGTGTGTCTCTGGTGGCTCTGGTGGCTCTCTGCTGAGTTTGCTCTGCACTGAAAAGTGCGCTACATCCAGCTTTTTTACAGCGTTCCGCGTCTATTTGTCACCGGCTCCCATCGCTTCCAGTTGAGAATAATAACAACTCCACAACTAATCATGCGGATGGGCTATCGCAGCGGACACGGAGGGGCTCAATTGTGGCAGCAGATTGGCTGCTGCAGGCACAGCTAACGTTATGCTTCATGCATATCGATGCATACCGATGCGATTTCCGTTTCCCCATGACTTCTTCTCTCTTTTTTCCTCGCCTTTCTCTAATCTGGAGAGCACTGTCGCCACCTAATGGGTCCGTAAAATAGCTTTTACACATTCAACATCCACCATACTTTCACAGGAGATGGATCAGGCTTTGATCCACGTCCCACCGTCAAAAAACGCAATTGACGACTTTAGTCGTCATTGGCACTCTACTATCCGAATTGACGACTATAGTCGTCATTGGCACTCAATGAGTTAATGTTATTATTGTCCATTGGGATGACAATGACCAGCTGGAAAACCCAGCTGATGTTAACATTTTAGCTTTTCAAATAATACAATTAAAACAAAGTGAACCACTCAACAGTCAGCAAAAACTAAACAGAAAAAACAACAACAATATAGGATGTGGGAGGGAAGGCGAGAGAGAGAGAGAGAGAGAGAGAGAGAGAGAGAGAGAGAGAGAGAGACAGAGAGAGCATTGGAGAGGGTGAAAGGGACTGAGCAAAGTCCTGTGCGGGTGATTTTAATGAGCTGCGACACTTTTATTATCATTATTAATTAGCAGTTTTCATCCGGCAGAGTTTAATCGATAAGGTGGAGTGAAACAAATTTCAACAGGCCATTGGAATCAATCAGACAGAGTTTTTATCTACATAACTGCCACTGAGCCGCGCTCGTTAGAGTAACATTAGGAGATGAGAGATTTGTAGCCTTTTTAATTGGCGACATAACTGAGCAGCGATTTTTCTTGAATCCAAACTTGTCATCTCAACACAAAAATAAAATAACAATAACCGTATACGATTATAGCAGCAGCCAATGACAGTGAGTGCAGTACAGAGTCCGGGTCTGTCTGTCTCTCAGGTGTAATAAATCCCACAATGATCACGGCTTTAACAAGTGTCACAGGCTGTGTAAACAGTGTAAAGTAGGCTCTCTGTAACTTGATCCCCGGGTCTGTCTGTCTCAGGTGTAATAATCCCACAATGATCACGGCTTTAACAAGTGTCACAGGGTGTGTAAAATATATATATATATATATATATATATATATATATATATATATATATATATATATATATATATATTTTAGGGGGACAAAATTTTAAGGGGGACAAAATGTCCCCATGTCCCCCTGCTTCCGGCGCCCCTGAAACCTACAACCTACAAACCTCTCAATGTAAGTTTGAAACAAAATGTCAGTTAATTTGCAGTTAACTTGGTTAAGGTTAGGATTATGGTTTGGTTTAGGCTTAAATAACAAAAACGTTAAATGTGACTCACAGTTGAAATGTAGATTTTAGACAGGCTGTGAGCAGGACTGGGGATCGAACACGCCCTCCTTCCACCCCGGCCACAGCACCCTTACTGGCCACCATGCTATTTCAATAGCAGCTTGCGTGTATAACATTGACATTACACATATCGAGAAACGTGATATCAACGTACTTTCGGTTCAGAAACGTGATATTCTATGCATTCGTACGTTGCAGAAACATACAATGTGGACATTTTATTCTGGCGACTAGGCTGCATACAGTATATGCACACAAACAAACACACACACAATGCGCGCAATACACACACACACACACACACACACAAACACACACCATGCGCGCACACACACACAAACACACACACACACACACACACACACATGTATGACACACAAACAAGTGCACACGCATATGCAGACTAATCCTTCTCACCTCTTAATCAGACAACCATTAAAATGGGATTAGAGACTATCTGCTGAAATTCCACATTTCCAAGCGGGAGATTTGCTCCTTGTTTAGTAAGCTGTGATTTTCCTCTTCAGAGAGCGACTCGAACCCCATACATTCCCATGATGAGAGCGTCACACCATTGAGACCGCATACGGGATTCCAGTGTTTTCCCTCTGAACCGCACGTCGAAATCACAATCGGGAGCCAGGTATATCCATAGGTAAGTCATGCCCTCTTCCAGGCATTTCCCATTAATTTCTCCATAAGCTTCAGGATAGACCATAGAAGAATAGAACCTTTTTTTTGTCAGAGTGAAATTTCAATGGTCTCTCCTGATTCTGAATATAGCTGAATCGCTTGCTTTGACCAAGTCAAACTCTTTTTATAAGGATTTTTCAAAACAGTAGGCAGTAGGCTGCATGCCAAACCTGGAAGAGGGCGTGACTTCAGCACTCTATAGTAAACAAGAATGCCCTTTTAGTTTTAAATTGTCGTCACGTTGGTTTACTTTGGGCAACTAAAACAACTGTTGGGTTCAGGCAACTAAAACAACTTGGTTGGGGTTAGGCACCTAAACAACTTGGTTAAGGTTAGGGTTATGGTTTGGGTTAGGCTTAGCACACCCTGAGAATGGAACACAGTCCACGTGTGAAAGGCAAGGAATATTACAGGGCCGCTAATCCCACCCTACTCTCTTACCGAGCCGCGGGTTACTTGAAGGTTCTTTCAAACGTTGTGGGAAGTTCTGCTGGACGACCCGGCTCGTCCGAAAATGGCGAGAAAGGGTGTTCACATCAGTATCTACGGTTTCAACTCGACAACATAAGCATTCTAAATTCCGCCCAGCTTACTTCCTGTTGCAGTGTTTGCCAGTACAATAACTGACGGGACATACGCTAGGGTCCAAATGGTTCCCTAGCAACACAATTTTGTGGAAACCGTCTATATAGCTCACCATGGGACTTGACAAAGCGACGGAATTTGCCGCATCCCATAATAAGAAGAATGCAAAGTGTCTGTGAGTGTGTGAGCAGAATTGTGTTCGACGATCTATGCCATTTTATGTGTGATCGCACTGCATCTTTCAGCAAGTGTAAAGAGCAGCAGATCTAACCAGGCCCATAGCTACCATTGAGGACAACGAGGTCATGACCTCGGTATTTTCAAACTGATTTTTTTTTTTTCTTTTTTTTAAATAGCCCTGGCCCCCAGATCTATTCATCTGTCATTGATGTTTTAATGTGACAGTTGATCAGAAATGCAACAATTTGCTTCCTCTCTGTGCGCTATAGAAGGAAGAGAGATAACTCACAACATTCAGATTTTGCATTGAGGCTAGATTGGGGCTAGACTTTGGGGACAGTTCTATTGAAGTAAATGGGTAAGTAACTCCCATGTTTGTGTAGATGGGCCATTGTATTTAATTGAGCAGTATTCTGCCATGTGACCTGTATGCAGAATATAAATTATATTATATGGGGAGACATTCATTTTTTGTATCATTTTAAAGCAACAGCACAGTAAAGAGGATATTAATCTAACATGATGTCTGTAGTTCTTTATAGATCTAGCCTCTTAATTTTGCTCTCAAAGTGCACCAGATTGAAGCATTTTACTTTAAAATGGACAACATTTTCTATCCGAGGGGCCACAGACCCCCCTGGGCCCCCCACACCGCGCTAAAATGACCTCGGACGGTATTTCTCAAACCCTGGCTACGGGCCTGGATCTAACAGAGCCGGATTTTTCAATTCGGTAATTGGGGGTGACTAAATGGGCAAAGACGGCTATTTAGTGGCCAAAATGACTCAAGACAGGTTCAGCACCATGGAGAGCTCCAGAGTGGAGGAGCCCACGGGTGCTCCAGAGTAGAGGAGCCCACAGGTGAGCGGAGTTGGAATCAGCCAGTGAAGTCTACTATGAAAACTCTCTGGGAGAGAGAGAGAGCAGAGGCCGCATGCCAACTCTGTGAGCGAGGCGATCAAGGCCTGGCTAACGGGCCTGTCACACAGGGATGGGTATTCCACCAGTTGGGAATGATGGGAATTTAAAACATACTGAAGCACTCTATAATCTATTGATGGCGGCACAAAAGATATCCTACTGTGTGTAAGTTAATATTCATCCAGAGACATTGATATCTCCTGCACAATCTATCCCGTGTGTGCGCTATTCCAAAACATTATTAGCATTGCTCCAGCGGTGATTACCTCACTCCCCTTTCTTCATTTAGACCTCCTCGCCTCTCCCCTTCTCCCCTCTCACAGCAGTCAGCAGCAGAGGGCTACACTTACACACACACTACACACTTAGCACACAACACTACACACTTAGCACACAACACTTAATACCTGTCTCGTTTGTTAGCCTCCTGCCCCAGCCCTGAAGGGCCATTAGCAACACACACTGACACAGCACACACACACTGACTAAGCACACACACTGACATGGCACACACACACTGACACAGCACACACACTGACATGGCACACACACTGACACGGCACACACACTGACACGGCACACACACACACACACACTGATATAGCAGCACACACACACTGACACGGCACACACACACACACTGACATAGCAGCACACACACACTGACACGGCACACACACTGACACAGCACACACACTGACATGGCACACACACACTGACACAGCACACACACTGACACGGCACACACACACTGACACGGCACACACACTGACACGGCACACACACACTGACATGGCACACACACACTGACACAGCACACACACTGACATGGCACACACACTGACACGGCACACACACTGACACGGCACACACACACACACTGACACGGCACACACACACTGACACAGCACACACACTGACACGGCACACACACACTGACACGGCACACACACACACACACTGACACGGCACACACACACTGACACAGCACACACACTGACACGGCACACACACACTGACATGGCACACACACACACACTGACACGGCACACACACACTGACACGGCGCACACACACTGACACGGCACACACACACACTGACACGGCACACACACACACTGACACAGCACACACACACTGACAAGGCACACACACACTGACACGGCACACACACTGACACAGCACACACACACTGACACAGCACACACACACACTGACACGGCACACACACTGACAGGGCACACACACACTGACACAGCACACACACACTGACACGGCACACACACTGACACAGCACACACACACTGACACGGCACACACACACTGACACGGCACACACACACACTGACACGGCACACTGGCCTATGTCCTAATTTATTGTCTTATTACAGCGCCGCAGCAGCATCAATTAATTATACATTAAATCGGCCGCCAGCCCAGGATTTATGTGGGAGACACGGGAGGAGAGAACGAGGGAGAGGAGCGGTGGGGGAGAGGGGAGAGAGGAGAGGTGGGGGAGAGGAGAGAGAGGAGAGGTGGGGGAGAGGAGAGAGAGGAGAGGTGGGGGAGAGGAGAGAGAGGAGAGGTGGGGGAGAGGGGAGAGAGGAGAGGTGGGGGAGAGGAGAGAGAGGAGAGGTGGGGGAGAGGAGAGAGAGGAGAGGTGGGGGAGAGGAGAGAGAGGAGAGGTGGGGGAGAGGAGAGGTGGGAGAGAGGGGGGAGAGGAGAGGTGGGGGAGAGGAGAGGTGGGAGAGAGGTGGGAGAGAGGAGAGGTGGGGGAGAGGGGAGAGAGGAGAGGTGGGGGAGAGGAGAGGTGGGAGAGAGGGGAGAGAGGAGAGGTGGGGGAGAGGAGAGGTGGGAGAGAGGGGGGAGAGGAGAGGTGGGGGAGAGGAGAGGTGGGAGAGAGGTGGGAGAGAGGAGAGGTGGGGGAGAGGGGAGAGAGGAGAGGTGGGGGAGAGGGGAGAGAGGAGATGTGGGGGAGAGGGGAGAGAGGAGATGTGGGGGAGTGGGGAGAGAGGAGATGTGGGGGAGAGGAGAGGTGGGGGAGAGGGGAGAGAGGAGAGGTGGGGGAGAGGGAAGAGAGGAGAGGTGGGGGAGAGGGGAGAGAGGGGATGTGGGGGAGAGGAGAGAGTGGAGAGGTGGGGGAGAGGAGAGAGAGGAGAGGTGGGGGAGAGGGGAGAGAGGAGATGTGGGGGAGAGGAGAGAGAGGAGAGGTGGGGGAGAGGAGAGAGAGGAGAGGTGGGGGAGAGGGGAGAGAGGAGATCTGGGGGAGAGGAGAGAGAGGAGAGGTGGGGGAGAGGAGAGGTGGGGGAGAGGGAAGAGAGGAGATGTGGGGGAGAGGAGAGGTGGGGGAGACGTACAGTAGAGGATGACCGATGGATCACCGTTTCGTTTTGGGTTGCAAAGAAGAACGACGAGAACGCTGCTGTGGTTTGAGAGGAGGGATAAAAAATGAAGTTAGCCGAGAGACTAAAATACACGAGGAGGTTTCCAACGAGTGCAGTCCACCCCTCAGCAAATATATGATTGTCATATTGCAGTAGTTCACAGTCCCTGACGTGACACTGCAGGATCCTGACAACGCCATCTCCAAAACAATTGTGAAATAGCAGCATTGGTCCACAATGCTAAACGTTGTAGTTTCACTATAGAGTGCCAAAGTCACAACCTCTTCCAGGCTCCGCATACAACCTAGAGATTTCATTCTCCATTAATTTGTCCATAGACCAAAACTGAAAAGAAAAAAAAGAAAGGGAAGATATATATATATATATATATATATATATATATACATATACATATACATATAAATATACATATACATATACATATATATATATATATATATATATATATATATATATATATATATATATATATACATATACATATATACATATATATATATATATATATATATATATATATATATATATCTTCCCTTTCTTTTTTTTCTTTTCAGTTTTATATATATGTATATATACATATATATATATATATATATATATATATATATATATATATATATATATATATATATATATATATATATATATATATATCCCCCACCCCACCCCGAGTGAAATGTTGGTCTCTCCTGATTCTAAATATAGCTGAATTGCTTGGTTTGACAAAGTAAAACTATTTTTATAAGCATTGTACGAAACATCTATGGAAAAATTAATGGGGGGATCTGGATTTTGAAAAGAATAGGGGGCATGTCCCCCCCGTCCATGTGGACATCTTTCCTTGCTATTAGGGGTGTCACAATATATCGTCCCACGAAATTTCGCGATAGTAAAACGTCACGATATGTATCGTTGAGATGAAATCTCATATCGCAATTTCTTTTCTTTTTTTTTTCAAAAATAGACTAAGAAACGTCTTTGTTTGTTGAAGTTCAATGTGCGGAAAGTAGTTCAGTTGAACAAGTCTCTGAAGAGACACATGAGAAGTTATACAGGAGAGAAACCATTCAATTGAGTTTCTGGCAAAACTGTTTACTTGACAGGAAAAACTGAAGATGCATAAAAAATAGACCAAGAAAAGTCTTGTTGTTTGAGTTTGAAGAAAAACTGAAGATGCATAATGAGAATTTATACTGCTGAGAAACCTTTTAGTTCAAAGTAAATCTAAGTGACGGTGTAACTCATTCTATTTCAAGATAAGCCTTATCTCCAATCTCATGTTTTTTCTAGTTGTTATTGTAATAACAATTTCCCACAACAGCATGTTTTGTATTTGTGCATTTCAAATAAAATACTACTTTTCCAGTCATATATTGTCATTATTCAAGTTTAAAAAAATATTGTTAAAATCGTATCGTATCGTATCGTTATCGTGAACCCAGTATCGTGATACGTATCGTATCGTGAACTGAGTGTATCGTGACACCCCTAATATATATATATATATGTATATATATATATATATATATATATATATATATATATATATATATATATATATATCCCCCACCCCACCCCCACCCCGAGTGAAATGTTGGTCTCTCCTGATTCTAAATATAGCTGAATTGCTTGGTTTGACAAAGTAAAACTATTTTTATAAGCATTGTATGAAACATCTATGGAAAAATTAATGGGGGGATCTGGATTTTGAAAAGAATAGGGGGCATGTCCCCCCCGTCCATGTGGAAATCTTTCCTTGCTATACTGAAAAAATATGACGACACACCTCTTTAGATTGGATTTGAGTGCTTTAGAGTCATTGTATCACATTACAGACATGGAAGCTATGAAATAAAACAAAACATGAAATTTCCATAACATACTGTATAAATAAATAAATAAATAAATAAATAAATAAATAAATAAATAAATAAATAAATAAATAAATAAATAAACGCATCGACAGATTAGAGCTACGTTACAGTACGTCAACAGCTAGAGAAAATATATTTGCTGTTATGTTACATTCCCTGGAAGGTTAGCCATGGAAGATATTACTGTAACAATTACAAAATCCCATGACTTTTCCAAAACCTTCAAGGATTTTAGTAATTCCATGACTTTTCCAGGCCTGGAAAATGAGATTTCCCAGGTTTTCCATGAATGTGGGAACCCTGTATAGATACACGTTTTCTCTAAATTAAGTAGGTCCAAAGACACACTTGGACAGTCACACAGGCAACATGCACAGAAAGAGAAACTGCAGAGACATGGCAAACCATGCCCCCCCCCCCCCACACACACACACACATACACACACCACCACCACCACACCACCCACCCCCATCTTCCACCCCAACACAATTTGTAGAGAAAACAAAGTGTTTCCCCGTGCTGACAGGCAGAATGGATTGCTTCCATTACACTCTACAAGAAGCACGTTCTGCTGAGATGAAGGGGCTGTAAATTATTGCAGGAGCTGCTGCTGCTAACAAGTCTGGCCATCTCGGGCTAATGGGGTTCACAAACTGCATCTCAGCGGTGTGACAAATCAAACGCACCCAAATGAGTATCATCATCATGCTCTCGGCAACATGCTGGCTCGCAAGAAATACAGTTAGTCCGTTACTAGCCGGGTGAGTCTAAATAAATATAAATACAGTTAGTCTGTTACTAGCCCGGTGAGTCTACAAGAAATACAGTCAGTCCGTTACTAGCCCGGTGAGTCTACAAGAAATACAGTCAGTCCGTTACTAGCCCGGTGAGTCTACAAGAAATACAGTTAGTCTGTTACTAGCCCGGTGAGTCTACAAGAAATACAGTTAGTCCGTTACTAGCCCGGTGAGTCTACAAGAAATACAGTTAGTCCGTTACTAGCCCGGTGAGTCTACAAGAAATACAGTTAGTCTGTTACTAGCCCGGTGAGTCTACAAGAAATACAGTTAGTCCGTTTCTAGCCCGGTGAGTCTACAAGAAATACAGTTAGTCTGTTACTAGCCCGGTGAGTCTACAAGAAATACAGTTAGTCCGTTACTAGCCCGGTGAGTCTACAAGAAATACAGTTAGTCTGTTACTAGCTCGGTGAGTCTACAAGAAATACAGTTAGTCCGTTACTAGCCTGGTGAGTCTACAAGAAATACAGTTAGTCCGTTACTAGCCCGGTGAGTCTACAAGAAATACAGTTAGTCTGTTACTAGCCCGGTGAGTCTACAAGAAATACAGTTAGTCTGTTACTAGCCCGGTGAGTCTACAAGAAATACAGTTAGTCCGTTTCTAGCCCGGTGAGTCTACAAGAAATACAGTTAGTCTGTTACTAGCTCGGTGAGTCTACAAGAAATACAGTTAGTCTGTTACTAGCTCGGTGAGTCTACAAGAAATACAGTTAGTCCGTTTCTAGCCCGGTGAGTCTACAAGAAATACAGTTAGTCCGTTACTAGCCCGGTGGGTCTACAAGAAATACAGTTAGTCCGTTACTAGCCCGGTGAGTCTACAAGAAATACAGTTAGTCCGTTTCTAGCCCGGTGAGTCTACAAGAAATACAGTTAGTCCGTTTCTAGCCCGGTGAGTCTACAAGAAATACAGTTAGTCCGTTTCTAGCCCGGTGGGTCTACAAGAAATACAGTTAGTCTGTTACTAGCCCGGTGAGTCTACAAGAAATACAGTTAGTCCGTTTCTAGCCCGGTGAGTCTACAAGAAATACAGTTAGTCTGTTACTAGCCCGGTGGGTCTACAAGAAATACAGTTAGTCTGTTACTAGCCCGGTGAGTCTACAAGAAATACAGTTAGTCTGTTACTAGCTCGGTGAGTCTACAAGAAATACAGTTAGTCCGTTACTAGGCCGGTGAGTCTACAAGAAATACAGTTAGTCCGTTTCTAGCCCGGTGAGTCTACAAGAAATACAGTTTGTCCGTTACTAGCCCGGTGGGTCTACAAGAAATACAGTTAGTCTGTTACTAGCCCGATGAGTCTACAAGAAATACAGTTAGTCCGTTACTAGCCCGGTGAGTCTACAAGAAATACAGTTAGTCCGTTACTAGCCCGGTGAGCCTACAAGAAATACAGTTAGTCCGTTTCTAGCCCGGTGAGTCTACAAGAAATACAGTTAGTCCGTTACTAGCCCGGTGGGTCTACAAGAAATACAGTTAGTCCGTTACTAGCCCGGTGAGTCTACAAGAAATACAGTTAGTCCGTTTCTAGCCCGGTGAGTCTACAAGAAATACAGTTAGTCTGTTACTAGCTCGGTGAGTCTACAAGAAATACAGTTAGTCTGTTACTAGCTCGGTGAGTCTACAAGAAATACAGTTAGTCTGTTACTAGCCCGGTGGGTCTACAAGAAATACAGTTAGTCTGTTATTAGCTCGGTGAGTCTACAAGAAATAC
Organism: Poromitra crassiceps; assembly: GCF_964638095.1. NCBI lineage: Eukaryota > Metazoa > Chordata > Actinopteri > Beryciformes > Melamphaidae > Poromitra > Poromitra crassiceps. Next base: position 69,094 of record NW_028151952.1, on the reverse strand, counting down.
AGTTAGTCCGTTTCTAGCCCGGTGAGTCTACAAGAAATACAGTTAGTCTGTTACTAGCTCGGTGAGTCTACAAGGAATACAGTTAGTCCGTTACTAGGCCGGTGAGTCTACAAGAAATACAGTTAGTCCGTTTCTAGCCCGGTGAGTCTACAAGAAATACAGTTTGTCCGTTACTAGCCCGGTGGGTCTACAAGAAATACAGTTAGTCTGTTACTAGCCCGGTGAGTCTACAAGAAATACAGTTAGTCCGTTACTAGCCCGGTGAGTCTACAAGAAATACAGTTAGTCCGTTACTAGCCCGGTGAGCCTACAAGAAATACAGTTAGTCTGTTACTAGCCCGGTGAGTCTACAAGAAATACAGTTAGTCCGTTACTAGCCCGGTGAGTCTACAAGAAATACAGTTAGTCCGTTACTAGCCCGGTGAGTCTACAAGAAATACAGTTAGTCTGTTTCTAGCCCGGTGAGTCTACAAGAAATACAGTTAGTCTGTTTCTAGCCCGGTGAGTCTACAAGAAATACAGTTAGTCCGTTACTAGCCCGGTGAGTCTACAAGAAATACAGTTAGTCCGTTACTAGCCCAGTGAGTCTACAAGAAATACAGTTAGTCCGTTACTAGCCCGGTGAGTCTAAATAAATATAAATACAGTTAGTCTGTTTCTAGCCCGGTGAGTCTACAAGAAATACAGTTAGTCCGTTACTAGCCCGGTGAGTCTACAAGAAATACAGTTAGTCCGTTACTCGCCCGGTGAGTCTAAATAAATATAAATACAGTTTGTCCGTTACTAGCCCGGTGAGTTTACAAGAAATACAGTTAGTCCGTTACTAGCCTGGTGAGTATATTATACAGTTAGTCCGTTACTAGCCTGGTGAGTCTACAAGAAATACAGTTAGTCCGTTACTAGCCTGGTGAGTCTACATAAATATATTATACAGTTAGTCCGTTACGAGCCTGGTGAGTCTACAAGAAATACAGTTAGTCCGTTACTAGCCTGGTGAGTCTACATAAATATATTATACAGTTAGTCCGTTACGAGCCCGGTGAGTCTACAAGAAATACAGTTAGCCCGTTACTAGCCTGCTGAGTCTACTGAATACTAATTCACTGTTATTGAATAGGAAGAAAAGAACGGCAATGCATTTGAGTATAATGTGAAGCGCCACTACCTGTTGTCTTCCTTTGTCCTATGTGGACACACAGGTTGACTACCTGTTGTCTTCCTTTGTCCTATGTGGACAGACAGGTTGACTGACTACCTGTTGTCTTCCTTTGTCCTATGTGGACAGACAGGTTGACTGACACAGTAAGTGACTTGGGGCCTTTGGCTGACAGGTGAAGCTAGCGTGATGTCAACAGTGTCACACTACTTTGTCAGCAGGTGTCAGCTTACTGTCAACCGCTGAGTGACAGATGGAGCAGGTGAGTCCTACAACAATAAAAACAAAGTGCACATTCACTCACACACAATATGAAGGATCAGTCGAGCAGCATTTTGGTAAACAAACCGCGTCACTGGGTGGAAACGGTAATGAGACCCTACTCGAACCCCGGCTATGATGCAGTATTTACATTTTAAAAACTGCGACAGTTCACAC
>NW_028151952.1:60000-62500 GCF_964638095.1 Poromitra crassiceps | reverse complement strand
TAGATCATCAGCATGTAAAAGCTCTATATATTGCAATGAGAAACCGGGGAGTGATTATGAGACTAAGAATAATTATGTGTTGTTTCTGTAAAAGCAGTCCACTAAGGACAGGCTGTGTTGTAGGCAGATCTTTGTGCACATGTGCCTGAGTGTGTGTCTGTGTGTTTTTGTGCTGCGAGAGAAAGTCCAGGGCCGACCTCCTCCTGGTCCCTCCCTCCCATCACGCCAGTGTCTGTTTTTAATCTGGCCCAGTGATTTATGAAGGAGCAGGGCTCTGTGTATATCTCCTCACTTCCTTTCATTTCTCAAATGCTTTGTGCTCCATGGGATGATAGATTTATCTACACACAACCCCAGCTTGACTAATTAACTCTGAAATATCAGGGCCAGATGTGGAGCTGAAAGACGGACCTCAGAGTGCTCTCTCTCTCTCTCTCTCTCTCTCTCCCTCTCTCTCTCTCTCTCTCTCTCTCTCCCCCTCTCTCTCTCTCTCTCTGCAGCTCACTCTTTCTTTCTTTCTTTCTTTCTTTCTGCGTCTGTTGCTTGTGATTTTTCTTCCTCACTCCTTTGCTCGACTTTGAACTGTAATTCTGCTGATAATATGACAGGGGTGTTGTAAGTCACAGTAAACATTTCACAGCCTAAAATAACAAGTCAACACAGCTGCTAGATTTGATGTAGTTGCTTGCTGGTATGACTAAGAGTCTTTTGCCTCTTCAGTGCTATCGTAATACCTAGTGACCAGCTGTTTCCCATCCTCTATTCGTCTTGCTTATCAGTCAAAATGACCGGCCTGTAGGGCTATTAGGCAATATGGACCAAAAATCATATCTCTGTATTTTTAGACTGAATGGCAAAACCTATCTCTGTATTTTCTACGAAGTGGGCTAAATGTTCAGTTCTAAATTGGTGCTTTCACAAAATATTTACACTATGAGATTTTTTTTTATAATGTGGCTATGATGACTAAGTGGGTAAAGGCAAATAATAGAACAGCTACAGTGTGGTAAGTTTAAATTGCATGCAGCCTTTTAAACCACGGAAAGACAACACTTATGCCATGTCACAATATTACGATCAAAATCTAAGACGATATCTAGTCTCATATCATAATATCGATATATATATACTGTATTGCCAAGCCCTACCGGCCTGTCAGATCTACTCTCATGGGATTTCTGCCAAGTTGCTCTTCACTTTGAAACATAGATTATACATTTCAGTCACCTCACTTCCCTTTTCTGTGTTCCTGTGCATCCCATTCTTGGTTTCTCTCCCCTGTTTAAAATGGGTGAGTATGATTGAGTAAGTTAGTCTCATTGGTTTCTGTCCTCTGTTTAAAATGGGTGAGTATGATTGGGTAAGGTAGTCTCATTGGTTCCTCTCCCCTGTTTAAAATGGGCGAGTATGATTGGGTAAGGTAGTCTCATTGGTTCCTCTCCCCTGTTTAAAATGGGCGAGTATGATTGGGTAAGGTAGTCTCATTGGTTTCTCTCCCCTGTTTAAAATGTGTGAGTATGATTGAGTAAGTTAGTCTCATTGGTTCCTCTCCCCTGTTTAAAATGGGCGAGTATGATTGGGTAAGGTAGTCTCATTGGTTCCTCTCCCCTGTTTAAAATGGGCGAGTATGATTGGGTAAGGTAGTCTCATTGGTTTCTCTCCCCTGTTTAAAATGGGTGAGTATGATTGAGTAAGTTAGTCGCATTGATTTCTCTCCTCTGTTCAGTGTTTAAAATGGGTGAGTATGATTGGGTAAGGTGGTCTCATTGGTTCCTCTCCCCTGCTTAAAATGGGCGAGATTGGGTAAGGTAGTCTCATTGGTTTCTCTCCCCTGTTTAAAATGGGTGAGTATGATTGGGTAAGGTCTCATTGGTTTCTCTCCCCTGTTTAAAATGGGTGAGTATGATTGGGTAAGGTCTCATTGGTTTCTCTCCCCTGTTTAAAATGGGTGAGTATGATTGAGTAAGGTAGTCTCATTGGTTTCTCTCCCCTGTTTAAAATGGGTGAGTATGATTGGGTAAGGTAGTCTCATTGGTTTCTCTCCCCTGTTTAAAATGGGTGAGTATGATTGGGTAAGGTAGTCTCATTGGTTTCTCTCCCCTATTTAAAATGGGCGAGTATGATTGGGTAAGGTAGTCTCATTGGTTTCTCTCCCCTGTTTAAAATGGGCGAGTATGATTGGGTAAGGTAAGGTAGTCTCATTGGTTTCTCTCCCCTGTTTAAAATGGGTGAGTATGATTGGGTAAGGTAGTCTCATTGGTTTCTCTCCCCTGTTTAAAATGGGTGAGTATGATTGGGTAAGTTAGTCTCATTGGTTTCTCTCCCCTGTTTAAAATGGGTGAGTAGGATTGGGTAAGGTAGTCTCATTGGTTTCTCTCCCCTGTTTAAAATGGGCGAGTATGATTGGGTAAGTTAGTCTCATTGGTTTCTCTCCCCTGTTTAAAATGGGTGAGTATGATTGGGTAAGGTAGTCTCATTGGTTTCTCTCCCCTATTTAAAA
>NW_028151952.1:0-50000 GCF_964638095.1 Poromitra crassiceps | reverse complement strand
TTTTTCAATGTCAGGGCCGGCCCCTTTTGAAGACTTTTTATTGAATTTCCTGCTGGACGCTGCTGCCGGGGCTATTTTTTCCAGCCCTCTCCATCACCACTCTTTCCCTCTTAAACTCTCCCTCCCTTCACTCTTTCTTTCTTTCTTTCTTTCTTTCTTTCTTTCTTTCTTTCTTTCTTTCTTCCACATACCATTCCTTCCACAGACTTTTTATATTTTTATTTTAATAGCAACCCTTTCTGTTTCACTGGTGATCTGTAACAGCAAATTAGACCATAATCTCAACACCATCATATACTATAAAGCACAATAAATATCATGGTTACCACCACATTTGAAGTCATAAAATATCATCAGACAGCACATTACTGTGAAATATACCGTAAATTGACTATTACAGTTCTGGTGAGCCATTTATCTCTTCTGGGTGATATGATCTGTCCTTCCTCAGTTACATGTGTTTGTAATTCTTGAACATGATCAATCTTGTGCGGAGCTGTCACGAGAGTGTCTTGAACGCATTAACATGCCTGTTGTTTGACCAAATGGAAAGCGAGTGGATTCAAACAATACTTCACTCTTCCTGTCTCTGAGTTCACACGCGTTCATGCGTTTGGCAGTAGCAGATGCTGTTCTTGCCTTTCTGAGTTGTGCCAGGCGTTATAGCATCAAATGACAGGCGTTATAGCATCAAATGACAGGCGTTATAGCATCAAATGACAGGCGTTATAGAATACGTCCAACCTCCACTTTACATCTGCGGCCTGGTGCCAGTGGACGCGTCATGGACTCTCTCTCCCTCCCGTTCTGAGACGTCTCAATGGGAGGCTGTGGTCTTTGGCTGATGTGGCTATATGGATCATATGGTTAAAATCAATGTCTGCTGTGTGTGTGTGTGTGTGTGTGTGTGTGTGTGTGTGTGTGTGTGTGTGTGTGTGTGTACACGTGCGTGCGTGCTTGTGTCTACACGTGCGTGTGTGTGTGCGTGCATGCGTGTGTGTGTGTGTGTGTGTGTGCTTATCCACCTTATTTTTGAATGCCCCGCTGTAAAAATTAATTGTGGGAACAAGGTCCGGTTTAACGTGACCCATTGTTGCAGCTTGCCATTTCCTTTGTTATACTCGGCTGCAGACGCGAATTATAAACCGGAAACTGGAGTCCGTTATAAAAGTTAAATATATATATATAATATATATAATAATATATATAATATAAAGACTAAATATAGTCACGTTATAAACAACTAACCAACGCTGCGGGTCCGTATGGAAACAGTGTTACTCTAAATGGTTAAAAGTTCAATCAATTTGGTCATTCAGTGGCATTTTACTGCCATGTAAAGTAACTATTACTCTAGCCATTAGCATTAGCCACAGTAGCCAACTACCCACAATGCATTACGTTATCCCAGCACCCGAACGACACGGCTGTAGAGCAGAATGGCTCTACTGCAGAATCCTCATAGACGTTTTTTTTGTCAAGTTAAAACAGTGTAAAAATGACACCGGAAGCGGAAGAAGCACCCATCAGGCATCATGGCAGCTAGAAATAAGGTGGATATAGCTAATAAATTGAGTTTTAATGTACAGTATACCTGGGAATGATGACATTTTAGGAAATTGAGGATATTTTGGGTGGTCCGTGCACCTTCACACACAACTTCAAAGGGCTGTTTGAAGGCTAAGACTTGGTTTTAAGGGTTAAGTTAGGGTTAGGTTAGGGTTAGGGGCTGGCCTAGGGAATGCATTATTTCAATGAATGTCCGCACTAAGATAGCTATGTCTTGTGAGTGTGTGTGTGTGTGTGTGTGTGTGTGTGTGTGTGTGTGTGTGTGTGTGTGTGTGTGTGTGTGTGTGCCAGCCCTTGTGACCTCTTAATATCGCATCACATGTCTGATCTTATTCTCGTCTGCCATCTGAACTCCTGTCATGTGGTTCTTTTGACAATCTGTCACAGTTCATCTCAGATTTAAGAAATCTTACAATGAGAGCCTGAAGTGGCCCCCGGGAACGTTGCAGTGCCCTGGGAATGTTGCAGTGCCCTGGGAATGTTGCAGTGCCCTGGGAACGTTGCAGTGCCCCCCGGGAACGCTGCAGTGACCCCCGGGAACGTTGCAGTGCCCCCCGGGAACGTTGCAGTGCCCTGGGAACATTGCAGTGCCCCTGGGAACGTTGCAGTGCCCCCTGGGAACGTTACAGTGCCCCCCGGGAACGTTGCAGTGCCCTGGGAACGCTGCAGTGCCCCCCGGGAACGTTGCAGTGCCCCCCGGGAAGGTTGCAGTGCCCCCTGGGAATGTTGCAGTGCCCCCCGGGAACGTTGCAGTGCCCTGGGAACGCTGCAGTGCCCCCCGGGAAGGTTGCAGTGCCCCCCGGGAACGTTGCAGTGCCCCCTGGGAACGTTGCAGTGCCCCCCGGGAATGTTGCAGTGCCCTGGGAACGCTGCAGTGCCCCCCGGGAACGTTGCAGTGCCCCCCGGGAACGCTTGGGCTTGGAAACAAAGGAGAAGAGATGGAAGAAAATCACAACGGCGTAGCATTGCAGGGCCGTGAATGCCATCACTGATTGGCTGAGGAGATAAACGGGCTCAGAGATGATCTGAAGTAAACAGTCTGATGGAGTGTCCTAATGGTTTAGTCCAACCCAATCGCCAGAATAAAATGTTGGCATTGAACGTCTCTGCAATACACAGATACGTACAGTTTCAACGTAAATCTGAAACAAAATGTCAGCCTTTTACCTTTCTGAAACGTAAAAGGCTGAACCCATAGGTGCGTAGTGCTGCGTTCCAAAAAACACCGGAGGCTCCACGGAGCATTTAGGAGGGAAAAGGCTCTTGACAAGACGAGTGAGACGAGTTCGGAGTGAGAACGTGTTCGGAAACGCTGTGACGATGACTGGGAATTGACCACGGCTCTCCGGTGTGAAAGGCAAGTACGTACGCCCTCCATCCACGCCAGCCACAGCACCCCAGCTAACGTGCTATTTCGATAGCAGACTCTATGACGTGTATATCATTGATAAACATACCGTATCAAATGTGATATGCAACGTATTTTGGGTCAGAAACGTGATATTCTATGTATCCGTGGATTGCAGAAACATTTGGTGATTCAATGCAATCTGAATGAGCGCACAAAAGAGCAAGGCAACTCTCTCTAATGGTTTTTCTCTGTGTAGATTTAGCCCATACAGTAATTATAAACACTTTAGTCCATACAGTAATTATAAACACTTTAGTCCATACAGTAATTATAAACACTTTAGTCCATACAGTAATTATAAACACTTTAGTCCATACAGTAATTATAAACACTTTAGTCCATACAGTAATTATGAACACTTTAGTCCATACAGTAATTATAAACACTTTAGTCCATACAGTAATTATGAACACTTTAGTCCATACAGTAATTATAAACACTTTAGTCCATACAGTAATTATAAACACTTGAGTCCATACAGTAATTATAAACACTTTAGTCCATACAGTAATTATAAACACTTTAGTCCATACAGTAATTATAAACACTTTAGTCCATACAGTAATTATAAACACTTTAGCCCATACAGTAATTATAAACACTTTAGTCCATACAGTAATTATAAACACTTTAGTGTTTAGTCCATACAGTAATTATAAACACTTTAGTCCATACAGTAATTATAAACACTTTAGTGTTTAGTCCATACAGTAATTATAAACACTTTAGTCCATACAGTAATTATAAACACTTTAGTCCATACAGTAATTATAAACACTTTAGTCCATACAGTAATTATAAACACTTTAGTCCATACAGTAATTATAAACACTTGAGTCCATACAGTAATTATAAACACTTTAGTCCATACAGTAATTATAAACACTTTAGTCCATACAGTAATTATAAACACTTGAGTCCATACAGTAATTATAAACACTTTAGTGTTTAGTCCATACAGTAATTATAAACACTTGAGTCCATACAGTAATTATAAACACTTTAGTACATACAGTAATTATAAACACTTTAGTCCATACAGTAATTATAAACACTTTAGTCCATACAGTAATTATAAACACTTTAGTCCATACAGCAGTTATAAACACTTTAGTCCATACAGTAATTATAAACACTTTAGTGTTTAGTCCATACAGTAATTATAAACACTTTAGTCCATACAGTAATTATAAACACTTTAGTGTTTAGTCCATACAGCAGTTATAAACACTTTAGCCCATACAGTAATTATAAACACTTAAGTTCATACAGTAATTATAAACACTTGCTAGGTTGATTACGCTGAGTACGCTCATTCTCAGTCAAGATGTTTGAAGTTCACTCATCCCGAGTGATCTGCTCTGAAGAAAAACACTCACTGAAATGACAACACGCGTGGCAGTTAGTGTAAATAGTTTAGGGAGCTCTCAGATGCTGGCCTGGTTTAGATCTGTGTCCCTGGAATATCATGACAGCGGTGCATGTCAGAAGTGTTCAGATCTTGGTGGCTTCAGACGCAGCTCTCCTAACACGAAGCATGACCTGCCTCTGCTCTGTGTTCCTGTGCCAGAAGGGACAGCTGCTCGGCTACACTCTGTACGTGAAAAGTTCAGTTGCAAAACACTGTAAATGTTGTAAATCCATTCTATTATAATTTGCAAACAATCATTTCCTAAGAGTGGGCATCACTTTTTAACAAAGTTTGTGAAGTTTTATTAAATTAGATAAAGGCGTTCAATAAAGTTAGTGCAAAGTTAGTAGTATACAGTCATCGGGGATGTCATAAAGAGACAAATGTATAGCATCCCTAGGCTGCGGCCAATGCTCTGGAGACTGAATTTATGGACTTTTTACATCCAAATTAGCTTTGGTTGTAAAAACTGACTCCAGTTTATGACTGTACTAACAGTTATGAACCGGAACATATGCTCACATTCCCATATTTCCCTGGGTGCTTTCCATAGACCATCCATGTACAACCACTGTGTCTCTTATTTATCGTCAAAGAAGGAGCTGTATGTTGTTGTTTTTTGGGACATCCTCAAGAGACTTATGATTTCCCTTTACTCAGAGAGTATTTTCCAACACGTCCCCATACTGAAACGACAAAATAAGCCAATGACTCCCAAAACAGCATTTCAGTCAGGACCACTTTAGTCAAAAACACAAGACCACTTAGATCAATTTAAAGCTTTTATGAGTTATATTTGGCGGTATGGCTCTGTTTTGGAGGGAGCGGCAGCAGAGCAGATTCTGGGAGCTCCTTGCCCCTCCATGAGCAACATGGAATAGCCTTAAGGCAAGGAGAGCAACAAAAGACCCCCAGGTACAGAACAGAGCAAGCAACAATGACAACAGAAATGACATTGTTTAAGTCAGACACAGCATGAAAGGAGGAGCTGGGGAGGAGGTGGGTTGCAAACAGCTTGCAGATGAGGCAGCCATCTTATGCAGCAGACTGGAGTAGAATTAAAGAGGGTGCCCTGTTTGAGTTGAGCCAATTGAATGCATCAGCTAAGCAGTCAGCTGATGTGGGCTGGGTTTAAGCTGGGCTTGACATCCGTGGCCTGCCTGAACTACCCCTGTGCTCGATATATGAGTGAAACGGTGGTTATGTTTAAACATCGTTTAGGCAACTACAACAACTTTGGTTATGTTTAGGCAACTGTCACATGTCGTTCCAAACTTCTCATTAAACTCGTGTCTAGGGGTATTTTAAATCAAAAGGTTAGGAGGAGGTTAGGCTGTTGGTCATTGAACTCAGTTGAATGATCTAGTCCTTCGCGCAGGAAGATTGGTTGCATCTAGTAGTCACTCTTCCTCCGGCTAGCAGCTTGGTCCGTCCCGACGCTGGAACAGAAGTGAGAGCCGTCCAGGCCTCAGTAGTTCATTAGTGCCTCGCCGTAGCAAGACTGAAAAACATTCGTCTCCAACACATCAAGTTAGCTCCAGCTGTCCTGTCGTTCTCCTCGTGAACGCCGTCGTCCTCACACCTTCACTCATTGGTAATAAAAAACACTTTGTGCACATGTATTTCTTCCCAAATCTTACGGAATGGACCTTTAAGGTTAGGGTTAAAAACGGTTAAAAACGGAACATGTCGGGAGGTGGGTCCAGGTCTCCCATGACGAGGAACTTGAAAGACGAGGAAGTGCCAATCAATATCAGACTATTACGTTAAAGACGTAAGCAGAGGTCACCACTACTTCCTGGTTACAGCTCCAGACTCTTGCGTACACGCATGCAATTACTCACTCGACCACAAGAGGTCGCATTCGTAAACATCGATCGTTTTTTAACCACCTTGAAAATCGACCAATGTTGTAGTTTTTCTTGTGAGGACGGACTGGTATTCTCAATTGCACATATACAGTACAGAGATATGTTGGTGTTTGGGAGCTGTCAGCTGAAATGTAACGTAGCACTCCACTGTCTCTTACACACTCACACGTTTAGAACAGGATGAAAACAGCTGGACTGTCCTCTCCTTCATAAACACTCTCAGCAGTGCTCCATTCACAGCCCAGTGAAATGTTTTATGAGAGGGGCTTGAAGTGATGGACTCTGAAACTGCGAGCATATGGTGGGATGTGGGGCTGCTCTCTGTTTGACCTGGCAGCTTACATTCATATGTCAAATTAAACTAGCAATGTTGTTGACAGAACAATTTTGATCTCCGTCAGAGAGAATATTCCTCTCCCTTGTACCCACTCTCTTCTCCCCCTCTCTTCGTGATGACCAAGGCACACACGCACAAACACACACACATGCACACCGCACGCGCATCGCGCGCATACACACACACACACACACACACACACACACACACACACACACACACACACACACACACACACACACACACACACACACACACACACACACACACACACACGCATGTATTTCATTCTTGTAAATGTTCTTTGGTTAAATATGTCATACTTGTCATATCTCATGACCAGATGATGAGCGACTTATGAAAGAAGTATATTCATGAGTGGCGGCTCAGACATGAACCAAATTCTTCTCCATGAAACTTGTTGTCGGCAGCATTTTGTCACTCGAGGCTGTTGTGATTGGTCTAGCCTGCACTTTGTGTAGTGGTTGGTGCAATTCAAATCTGCCATGTACAGTGGAATCCGCTTATAGTGATCACGTTATAGTGATCAACAGCTTATATCAAAAAGCTTGCTCCCAAATCATTCCTATAGACATGCTGTTTGAATAGCTCACGTATAGTGATCAATACTCTGCTTACAGTGATCATTTTGGCCTTGTCACACCTGAGAACAATGGGGGGGGGGGGATAAACCTACAGTAAGGCCTTGGCCACACTGATCCGTCAGAAAATGGACAGAAAGGATAGACGGATAGATTCATGTCCGTTGCATGTACAAGTAACCTACTTGTACAGCAGGTGGCGGTAAGCACCTTGAAGGTGTCAGCGACCCGCCTATAAACCGAGAGAAGAAGAAAGCTGGCGTCAGCTAGCTGTTAGCTCTGTGCGCTACGTTACTTATGTGGCAATAAAATGCCACCAAATGACCAGATTAGATGGTGAAATCAGACGGTGACACTGACTATCACGTTGTACAACAACGGGATGGTGTACACAACATTAAGTATAGCCTCCTTCACCGCCTCGGCCGCCATCTTCTTTGAAAAGTTGAAACAAATCTCGGAACGCCTCCTCTCGAGACCTCGACTCTGATTGGCTAAATGGACAGTGACTATCCGACCATCCGACCATCCGATACGTCCATCCAGAAAACGTTCATCCCTCTTCAACTTTCTGTCCATCAAAACGTATGCAAATTTTATGGATACGTACGCTTCTGAGTGCTCCACGGACAGTCGGACAGCTGTCATTGAAAATGAATGGAACAGAGAAATGAATGCACACGGACAGACACCACGGATCAGTGTGGCCAAGGCTTAAGGGGCCCTTTACATGAGGACAGTTTCTGGAAGAAACGACACAATTTTTCCTTCACACCTTTTCCTTCACACCTTCTCCCTGTTTACATGAGCGCTGTCGAATTTTTAAACGCCGTAATGTACATGCCAGGTCGCTAGGTGGCAGTGTGATGGTCAATGGGGCGCTCCACAACTTGGACAAGTTTCCTGGGCACTTCCGGTTTGCTTCCGGACTAACGTTAGGTTGCAGTCCTCTCCTCTCTCACAGTCAGTCAGACTAACGTTAGGTTACAGTCCTCTCCTCTCTCACAGTCAGCCAGACTAACGTTAGGTTACTGTCCTCTCCTCTGTCACAGTCAGCCAGACTAACGTTAGGTGTCTCTCCATTCAAAAACAACACAGTTTGCCTTGATCACTGCAAAACATGACATGCCGTGTGTAGCCTCCACACAATAGGGCTACACACGGTAAATAATAATACGCGCAGCACAATACCCACCGTGGTAAACAGAAGAAGACTGGGATATTAACTTTAAGGCGACTCACTTCTAGACTTGAATGAAATTGTATTCACTTACTATCTGCTCCGTGGATTACCATTTTACAATTTCGGAGCCGAAATTGTAACATAGCAACGTCTACGGCTATGACGTAATCGTGTGTGTCGTGTGTGCAGGCACGTCAGAGTTTCTGAAATTACACGGAACGATCAGCGGGGAGCATCACCAAGAATTTCACTCTGGAGGGTGGTTTCAAAATGTGTCGTTTCCTAAGCGCGAATTCGCCGTCGCCGTCTAAAAGGGAGGCACTAACGATAAAATAATTCCCCGTCACCATAGGAAACCGTCCTCGTGTAAAGGGCCCCTAATTCTACAATTTTTTGTACTTACAAACTGACAAAAATGAGCCACCGAGATACAGCAAACAGACACGCACGCACACACACACACACACACACACACACACACACACACACACACGCACACACACACACACAGACAGACACACACAGACACACACACACACACACACACACACACACACACACACACACACAGACACACTGCACTTCCTGTACCAGATGCTCATCTTCTCACGCTTGAGCGTGCCATACAGCAGGGCCTCCGCTGTGGGGGGAGGGGCAGCTGGAGCGTGCCGTAGAGCAGGGCCTCCGCTCTGACATCATCAGCTATGTCATAAAGGCGAGGATATAAGCGCTGGGAGTAGCCCAAGTTCAGTGTCCCTGACCCTCGGTCTTAAAGACTGTGATGTCCAGAAACATATCTGGAGGAAATACTGGTGTAGCATACATGTTAAAGCAGGCCTGCGCTGAAAAGTGTGTGCAGGTGATTGTTTTGTGCTGCGTGTGTGTTCCTCTCTCTCCTCTCATCTGTGGGTGTTGATATGTGGGCCTCCTGTTGCTGAAGAACACTTCACAGAACTCCATCAAAGAGAAAGCAGGAGAAGAGAGGAGGGGGCGGAGAGGGGGAGGCATCAAAGGCCTACTCTCTCTCTCTCTCCCTACTGTTTCCACACGCTGGAACCTCCCCATGCAACAGCTGACAAGCCCGTGTGTAAACAGCCGGCTCAGATCCTGCCAGCAGGACGCAGCCATTGAATAGCACTCTGCTCGCTGGGCTCTGTTTATCAGCAAGGCAGGGCAGCACAGAGGAGGGCAAGGGCCAGGAGAGGAGAGAGGGCAGGGGGGAGGAGAGAGAGGGCAAGAGAAATTAGTAAGACAAGAGTGAAAGAAAGAAAGAAAGGAAGAAAGGAAGAAAGAAAGAAAGAAAGAAAGAAAGAAAGAAAGAAAGAAAGAAAGAAAGAAAGAAAGAAAGAAAGAAAGAAAGAATTTGACAAAGTTAGCAGCATTGTGGATTTTTAATCATTTGAGTTATAAGAATTTATTTCATTTTATTTCTACACTGGCCATTTTCTTTTGGGCCCCTCTGACTCATTGCTTTCTTCCTCTGTGGTTTCTAAAGAACACATGGAGGGCTTTGCGAGTCTTAATTATCTTCCTGTTGTGGTCAGGCAAGCTAGTGGCGAGTCACTGCTGCAAGACCTGAGTGACTTCGAAGTATATATTAGCTTATTAATAATATCATAATAATCTATTAGCTTTCAAACGATATCAAATTCATTCATGTTTTGTCAAAGGACCAGAGCGAGCGGATTGGCCCTGAGGAGCACAGCTTTCCAGTGACTGTGACAGTGAGAGTCCAGTCCAGTCTCCGTGTTTCCTTCCCCCCCCCGGTGAGCGAAAGGTGTGGCATGTTTCTCCCTCTCATCCTCTCCACTTCAAAGACATTATTACTCAAATACGTGCTTTCCTCTTCAGCGGTGCCTCTGCTCGGTGTGTCAACAGGTTCCTATCTCTCTCTCTCTCTCTCTCTCTCTCTCTCTCTCTCTCTCTCTTTCTCTAGCTGGGTTTCCATCCAAATGTGTGGCAACTTTTAATCGAATTTTCAGAAAGTCGGTAAAATAAAATGCGAAACAATGCGCGTTTCCATCCACTGCTATTTTGAGAATTATAGAGCTGTCAATCACCTCATGTTTGAGGCTGTCTGAGCTGCTGATCAGCTGCTAGACCCCATATACAGCTCTGTTAAACACATCTAATGTTATTAATTTAAAGTTTCTTGATGATCTACAAGTAGACAAAGGTACCATAATGCCATAATACCATAATTTCTGGCAGGTGCGACTCGGCAAACTAATGTTAAAATCCCAACCCGATCTCCCAAAAAATTGTAAAATAGCAACGTTTGTGGACCAACCTTGCTATCTTACAATTTCGGCTCCGAAATTGTAATCCACGGAGCAGATAGTAAGTGAATACAATTTCATTCAAGTCTAGAAGTGAGTCGCCTTAAAGTTAATATCCCAGTCTTCTTCTGTTTACCACGGCGGGTATTGTGCTGCGCGTACCATTATTTACCGTGTGTAGCCTCCACACAATAGGGACATGTCATGTTTTGCAGTGATCAAGGCAAACTGTGTTGTTTTTGAATGGAGAACGGAATATCGCTTAAACTGTTTCCACCGCACGTTTCGCATTTTCCTTTTATCGATACACCCGACTTTTCCGCCTCCCTCAAGCGTGAAAACTTTTTTGCGATATTTGGAGGTTTTTGCTAATTAGGCAGCGTTTCCACTCAGTTTTTTTATTCGCAAATTGAAATTTCACATCAAAACAGGTGGATGGAAACCCGACTTCTGTCTCTCTTGCTTGCTCGATTTTAATTTCTCTAAACCTGCATCTGCCCGTGCTTCTCCTTCTTTTGTCGGACGTTTGCACCGTGTCACTCCACCACCTCGGGATGAGAGATTGAGAAGGAGGGAGAGGGACAGTCATTAGAAGAGAAAGAACAGGGGGGGGGGGGACAGATAGGAGCTACAGATTCCAGACCATATAAATAGAATGGCAAACTCATTGGTTTGTTGACTCCCATTTTGATCCCTCAAGTTTGGCTTTTTTTTTTTTTACCGTCGCCATCTTGGACGAGAAGAGCCGCAGCGCCGCTTGCTATTGGTCCGTCATCAGGACTGGACAGGCGACCTGTCAATCACGTCCAAAAATATTGTCTCCTTTGTCGTCTATTTTAGTCTAAATGGGACGATAATTAAAAAAAATTGAAAAGTGTTAACTGAGGTCATTTCCCCATTGAATTCCATACAATCTGTCTGATGTATTTGTGCAGCCAGTGAGTCACCCCCCCTGCTGGCCATTAGAAAGAATGCAGGTTTACGGCACTTCCGCATTGGCTTAATTGTTCCGAACCGGAGGTTGCCTCTTGGTCTTACTTCAAAGATCAAAAAGCAGCAAACGTGGCAGAATGAAAGCGTGTTGCATTCCTCTCAGGTGATGACAGACAGATCACCCACAGGTGACGCGTAGCTGACAAGGCTGCAGTGACATACTGACACAGACTGGTACACATCACCTGGAACACTCCCGTCTGCCTCGGGCCGCCCAGGGAAAACATGTGGCTTATGGCTGAAGACTACAAAGTCTGTCTTGCCGCCGTAATCACACGCACACACGCACACACACACACACACACACACACACACACACACACACACACACACACGCACGCATGCACACACGCACACACGCACACGCACGCACACACACACACACAC
Organism: Poromitra crassiceps; assembly: GCF_964638095.1. Lineage (NCBI taxonomy): Eukaryota > Metazoa > Chordata > Actinopteri > Beryciformes > Melamphaidae > Poromitra > Poromitra crassiceps. The sequence goes on along the minus strand of NW_028151952.1, from coordinate 37,957 downwards.
ACACACACACACACACACACGCACACACACACACAGAAATCTCACTGTCTACAGTTGTAATCCTCCCTGTCAGACTTTGTGACAAGGTGATGGACAGACAGAGTGAGGGAGGGTGGGTGTTAAGTGGCAGGGTGACAGCTAAATGACAGTCCTTAGGCAACACACAGACTAGACGCAAAACATTGATCACACAAGCCCACAACAAGCCCACTAACCCATTTTGGCAGCGTCTCGCCAGTGTGAGAAGGGTGTCTGACTGAAAGAAATCTCTCCATAATTCAGTGTTTCTTGTATGGACATATCATCTTATGTATCTGTATATGTATATGTATATGTATATGTATATGTATGTGTATGTGTATGTGTATGTATATATGTATATATACTGTACTTTCAGGTGAAATCCCCCGCTCCCGGATTGAAAGGCGAGCGGAGGGATTTCCAGCTCCTCCTAGCCCAAATTAATATTTTCATAGGTTAGTGTAGCCTGGCTACTGTATGATGAACGAATTCATTCAACAACAAGACTTCCCTCCTTCTCCTAGTCCGCTGAGCAGGGAGGATAGGTGCACTCGCATGGTGGGCGGACTCGCCAAAACGGGCTCCGCCGCGGAGTGCATCTGCCGACTTTCTGGCAGCGAAGTGTTGCATGAATTGCATTCAAGGAAAGCCAACTTTATTTATACAACACATTTCATAGAAGTAAATTCACCTACTAAGCAGATCGATATGGTGTCACCTTGTGTAATTCATTCAACAACCAAACAGTAGGGAATGCACAAGTGGCTTAGCTAGACAGATTGCCGTTCTGGAGCTGGTTTCCAGAGGGAATATCGTCAGACCAACTCTCCACAGACAGAGAGTTGCTGCATGAGGTGATTTCCCCTTAATTTTTTTATGAAACATTCGCACTGTTCCGCCTTGCTGCTCCGACGCTTTCAGGTGGAGGCGGGTTGTCCGCTAATACGGCGTTGTGACAAGCTTTGGTCCCGGGACAAAAGGCGTACAAGAATTACCCACCAACGCGCGTTCATGACTTTCACATCGGAGGCGCGAATCCTATTTTCCGTGCATTTTTCGGCTTTCAAGGCCGGTGTGAAAGAGCCTAGTGTGTATGTAGGCATTTATATATACCGTATATATATATATATATATATATATACAGTATGTTTTTCAACCTTTTCATATGAAATAAATTTAGATAGCTGTTTGAACGGGAACCACAAAATCAATTCAGAGGTAAATAAATCCTCTTGTAGTTACGGACCATAAACCGCTCCTTGTTTTCCCAATCTTCAAGAAACCAATTTTAAGACTCCACTGTTGTCCTTCTACCCAACTTATGAGTCATTTCCTGGAACCAGCAGCCAACTGGGAATGATAAAACCCTCTAACGATTCCAGTAAGTAGCGCTACCTTGTGTACTCTCCACATGGGCTGATGTGCCAGAGGCAACGCCCCCATTTGTCACTCTGTCAGAAAGATGGCCATGGTGCCGGTGCCGGTGGGGATATAAAGGAGCCTGGATCCCCCGATACAGCAGTCATAAACAAATGAATGGTGCCTGTGTTACTTGGAAGAAATGGCTTCTATTTATCCACAGCTCATTAGATTCCCAGAATTTAGATTGAGATCAAAAGTCCAAACTAACATCTATGCTGGTGGCTAGCTGCAGTTTGTGAGAGGCAATGCTGTAGAAGCCTATGGAAGCTGCAACATGTCCTCCTCATACCGAAATGACACAATAGGTCGATTTCCTATAGAGACACTGTATGAAATAGGCCACGCCCATCACGGGGGAAAAGCTCAGTTCATTTCCACACCAGCGTAATTTTCCTTGAATTAAACATAGCTAAAAGCTGCTGTGTGGTGGGCTGCACAGACAACAAATGTAAAAAATCGACGGTTAAGTTTTTTTGTACTCCTGAGCAAAACAAGGAAGCCATTGAGAATTGGCGAGAAGAAAAATGTGGATCTAGCTGTCAAGGAAGTAAGTTGGAGTGTTCATCTTGATCCGTATATACGATCTTTTTGTGCAACACGCAACCATGCACGCGACATAGGAGAACGCCAGGATTGGAGGGGGGGTTTCTGTTTTTCCACGTTTTGGGCATGGTTTCTGAATGATGACGCGGTCCACAGTGTCTCTATGGCTCCCAAAATGACATAATGAGCAAGTGTCTTTTTGTAATTCTTCGACGCCACCGGGGGCGGTGCTGACAACGGGAGAGGCTCGGTGGGATTGGCGGTGCCGTGTTTGGTAAAACAACTTGGTTCGGTTCAAGGCCCAATTACTGCGTTAAATACGGATACGCACATGGACGGAGCTTTCTGTCCGTACACTGCGTTCATTTTGTGCGTAATTCTGCAAGTTTTCCGACAGCTTATGGATACGGATGAACTGGAGCAGTGCCACACACACACTCACACATTTGACTCTCTAGTGCCCACTAGTGGATGTATTGCTTAACATGATACTACCAACCTGAAAGACACAGTATGTGGGTAGTGATGTTTTACATCGTTTGAAAGGGACGCATTTATTTTCCCGGACGAAAATGGGAAACAACATGGGTAATGTTAGGGTTTGGGTTAGGTTTAGAAACGTAACATCTCGGGACTGAACTGGGTCTCTTGAGACGAGGAACTTGCTTGAGGAGGACGCTAGCAGTCCGCCGACCACAGCCTTTCTCCCTACGAGTCAGCGAGCTATTTCAAAATCAGTTACGTTACGTTAAAGACCACCAGAGGTCGACTCTACTTCCTGGTAACAGGTCCCGACAATGGCGTATGCACTGCACGCATGCACTTACCCACAAGAGGTCACATTAATAAACATCGTCCGTTTTAACCACCTTGAGGATACATAAGTATTAATAAGTAGGCCGATAGAACGGGCTGAGAAACAAACTACAAGTACATTTTCATCCACTTTCGTACCCTTTGTCTCTCTCAATTAAGGAAAATTAACAAGTACTGTAATGGTACTACAGGCTTAATGCAACAATATGTTGAGGTTTTCTATAAATGAGAAAAATAAAAACATGATTGAAAAATGCCAGGACTAAAACAGCAACAAAAACAACTAACAGGCAAGGAACAATTTGAATTGTCAAATGCCAGACGTACGCACACATGCACGTGCACGCGCGCGCGCGCACGCACACACACACACACACACACACACACACACACACACACACACACACACACACACCCACACCCACACCCACACACACACACACACACACACACACACACACACACACACACACACACACATGCACTGTAGCTATCTCTCTCTCTCTTGTTGTATCTTGCCCACCCCCTCCCACCATCCTCTCTCTCCTCCTGCCAAATCATTTCCACCAAATCCGTTTTGATACGACATCACAGCGCTCCGCAAAGTGGAGATAATCCTTGACATTTTTATCATTCACCCCCCTTTTATTTAGTGTGCGCGCCGCTCGCCTGTCTTGTTTGCTGATCAGATCTGCCAGCCGACGCCGGCCTCGGCAGATCACACATCAAAAAGGTCCATCCCCCCTCAGGCGGACGGAGTGTCAAAATCCTATTCCTCTGTGTGCACTGTGTGGCAGCCATTTAAACACTTCATTGGATGATTTCATCATTTGCATGTTGTTCTAGAGACCATATAGTCTGCACAAGATAACAGTTAGGACGGACATTTTCTAAATGGTTTCAAATGCTGCATATTTTACGCTGTATGTCCAATCCTTAGCATGGGACAGCTCGCCTGCAAAAACAAAGTTGTTTTATTCGTGTAATGTGATGTTTTCAAATTAGCTGACATCTTCAAATGTAGGCCTACTGTATGTTCATGAATGTCACGTATCTGTGGTTTGCAGAAAAGTAAACTGTCAACATTTTATTCTGGCGACTGGGTTTGCATGGGAAGGGTGACTAAGAGATTTGGGTGGTGTGTGACGTGTTGATGCCTGATATGGATGAATACAATTGGAATAGTCAATGTTTGAAAATGGTTAAAAAGTCAAATTTTGATATGAACGCAACCGTTTTACTGTGGCTAGTCTTTGTAAACATCATAAAACCCAGACTTATGACATTTCTCTTTGTGTGGATAATATAATCTGTTCACACCAAATAATAACTTTAAATAATATTCGATGTTTGCCTGTTGGGCCACTGTTTTCCAACACTTAAAGGGACACTCCACCGAAAAACGATGCTGACTTATTTTGCACATGATCTCACACATAACCGGAAACTGTAAACAGTTTTGCAGGCATTCATTTAGTTTGACAGTTATTGAGAGTTGACTTGAGTTAAAGGATGGGTTTTCCGTGGGGAATATGAATATATATTAAATCTCACGCCCCTAAGGTTTTCGAATCCGTTGAAATTTTTGAAATTGGAGGTTTACTCACAGAGATATCAACCGAAATCCACTCTGTGTGTGGGGGGGGGTGGTGGGGGGGAGGTGCGGGTGCGGGGACTCGAAATACTACATTTCCCACAATGCACTGGGCTCGCGTGGCCTTCGTTTTTATGCCCACCCCTCAGGCATTTGGCTGATATCAAACTCCAGTAGGTGGCGGTAATGCACATATATGTTTGCCAACCGCCATAAAACTCAAAGAAGAAGAAGAAGAAGGCTTCGACAATGAAATATACAAAGAACAAGAAATAAATCGAAAATAAAATTGCCTCCAAATTGCACCAAATGTAAACGGTAGTATATATGTCGGGAGATGTCTTCATAAAAAAAATTTCATGCATTTTAAGGCATTTTCGTAGGAGTTACGCGCATCTGATGTTGTAACTATTTTCTGTAAAAATGTGTAAAAACGGGTACATTGCTCAGCGTTGATTTCGTTACTTCAACCCACCTACTACTAGATGTAAAATTTGACGAGCTTTCCAATGCCGCCAGTCCCGTGTCGATTAGTGCTTCCGTTCCCGAGATAATGGTCTCTTTGCAAGGAACTATGGGAAGCTAATATTAGCTACAGCAGGCTAGGCGGTTGACAAGATGGCTGCGTTTTTGTTTTGGTCAAGGCCTCTGAAGGGGCGTGGAGGACCTCTAGAGGCGGGACCATGGCCAACAACAGTTGTAGTTCATAGGTGCACGACTTCCGCAAGGCGGACTTAGGCCAGATGACGCGAAACGCGTCGGCTGGCCCAAAAAATATGTGAGAGATGCTTGATATCTCTGGCAGTGAATATCCAATTTCAAAAATTTCAACGGATTCGAAAACCTTAGGGGCGTGAGATTTAATATATATTCATATTCCCCACGGAAAACCCATCCTTTAAGTTGTGGACCAGTGATGTCATCAGAAGGCTGAACATAATGAGTCAGTGCCTTCTGATGACATGGCTGGTCCACAACGTAACTCAAATCAACTCTCAGTAACTGTCAAACTAAATGAATGCCTGCAAAACTGACAGTTTTCGGATATGTGTGTGAGATTATGTGCAAAATAAATCAGCACTGTTTTTCGGTGAAGTGTCCCTTTAAGGCTGTACAACTTAGTTCAGTGGAATGGTCAGTCCGGGCCAGGCCATGGCTTTGAATTGAACAGCAGTAAGCACAAACACTATAAATTTACCATTGCAAGAGAGTTTTTTAATAGGCACTCAACTTTGCCAGGGCTATAACTCTCTTTCTCTCTCTCTCTCTATCTTACTCTCTCTCTTTTTCTCTGCCTTATCCCTCTCTCTCTCTCTCTCTCTCTCTCTCTCTCTCTCTCTCTCTCTCTCTCTTAGTTTTTCTGTCTCTTGTACTTTTTCAATTCTCTTTCTTACCCCCCCCCCCCCTCTCTCTCTCTCTCTCTCCTAATCCCACTGTCTGCTAAAGTAGCTGAGGCAGCTGGCAGTGCTCAGTACTCGGTCTGACAAGGTACTTTGAAATAGTAATCACCGGGTTTATACTACAGGGAGGACTCGTAAATGTGTCGGGGGGGAGAGATATACAACGCTATATTTCAACTTCTCCGCGCTAAAGACGGAGTTATGGTCCCAGAAATGTGTACACATTACAGGTGATATAATATATGCTCCATCGTGTTCTGAAAGCCATTCATCGCCAGTGACAAATAGAGGAAACTGCTTTTTGTTCAATCCCCTGTATAACTCCCTGCGACATCAACTCAGATACAATACATATACGCGGACGCACGCACGCACAGACACACATACATACACACACACACACACACACACACCAGAATAAAATGTTGGCATTTTACATTTCTGCAAACCAACAATATGTTGCATTATGAACATTTATAACCTAGAACCTCTAACGGTCGTGTAAATCAGTGGTTCTCAAACGTTTTCACGTCAAGGACCACTAAACTGACAGACACAAATTAGACCACGGACCCCCGTCTGATAAGATGTTATCCCAGGGTCCCCCATCTGATAAGATTTTGGCGTTTAGATGTTTTATTACAGAAAGTGTATGAAACCCAGGACCAAAGTAGTCATGCATTCTCTCATTGTGTTACTTATTATTATAGTGAAAATAAATGATTCCACTTTTTGAAGTCATCTGTTCTCATTTTGTTTTATTAACACATTCACTGCCAGCCGTTTTTCAATACTGTAGTTAGCTTCTGCCAGAGGTTTTTTTTGAGGATTCTGGCTCATTTTACAAGAGCCGAGGATTCTTTTCTGCTTGGACTTTGTGAACACAAAGTTCACAAAAGTACTAATAGAATGTGTGCTTTCTCTGTCTAAAAGAGTTAGTTTGTAGAGTTAGTAGTTATGTAGATATTAGCCGTTGAGTACAGCATGGTTTCAGAGATTTTCAGAGAGTTTTGAGATAAATGGATTTTTAGAACCACCTCACGTGCCTGTGATTATGGGTGCCCTTGGGCAAGTCTGTATACTGTATTGTGTTTGTGTGTGTGTGTGTGTGTGTGTGTGTGTGTGTGTGTGTGTGTGTGTGTGTGTCTCCAAACTCCTCCCTCCGTAGGTGTGTCTCTGGTGGCTTTGCAGTGTTTTGTCACAGGCGAGTTTCTGTTGCCTCACAGATCCCAAAAAAAGAGAGGGGAATCGCAGGAGCGGGGAAGAGGAGAGGAGAGGCGAGGGGGGGGGGGGGGTTAGACACGGGAGAGAAATTCCTTCGCGATCCCCTTCTTCCAATCTTGAGGCGTACTCCGCTCTCGGTGTGCTGCTGCTGCTGCTGCTGCTCGTCTGTGCTGCTGCTGCTGGCGGCGCGGCCGCTCTCGGGCGAGTCTGGATTACTGTAAAACGGGCTCGTTCGTTTCTTGGGGTGTCGGTTGAGAGCTTTGATGAAGCTTTTGCGATTCTGGTCTTATTTATGCTCAAAGGTACTCGAGTGTGTGTGTGTGTGTGCGCGTGTGTGTGTGTGTGTGTGTGTGTGTGTGTGTGTGTGTGAAATCGAAAGCGTTTTCGCCAAGCCATTTCCTTGAGAATGGCTTCCTCCCGCCGCTTTTTTTTTTTTTGCTCGGCTTTCTCTCTGTCTGGAGTGCACTGTCGCCACTTAGTTGGTCGGTAAAATAGATTATACACATTCAATACCTCCAATATTGGTATAGGAGACGTAAAAGCGTTTGATCGATGTCCCACCGTCAAAAAAAAAAAAAAAAATTTAAGCCGAGATATCTCGTCATTGGCAGTGAACCGTTGGATTCTGTAAGCCGAGATATCTCGTCAATGGCAGTGAACGTGTTAATTCATAATCTCACGTTCAACATCTAAACAAAATGTTTCCGAGGAAATAAACCTGCCTATTCAGTTTGTGCTGGAATGTGAAGGGTTAAATGAAGCGGCCCCTTTGCCAGCCTATCAAAATTTTGAGCCGCTGCATGCGTTGCTGGGAAGAAAAATCCAGCTCTGTGATTGGCTGGCCCGCTGTGAATTTCACAGAGGGCTGTGTTTCGTAATTCAACGAGAGAGTCATTTTAAATGACAGTAAAATTGACCTATCGTTTTATGCGGGTGACTGGGTTGACCTCGAGTCATTTTCAGCTCTTCCTTCCCAGCAACCACTTGGCAGAAACTAAAAGAGAAGTCAACCTTCAGCCGCTAAATAACACCTAGAGTATAACCTTTTTAGCAGATGTGTCTCTCAGCACTAGTATGAGTTATCAATGCCTCTGCCAGTGACTTGAGTTACAGTGACACACTGAGCAAAGAAACCACTGAGTCAACATCACACGGATATGAGTAACAGAGAGGAGGGAGTGAAATAACAGCACGGGAAAAAACATTAATAATAAACTACCTTGATCCCTACCTGGAACATATTTGATTTTGCGAACACTTTATATTAAGCTACAGATATTTAGTTGCTTATTATAGAATGCATATTAGTAGCATATTGTCTGTTTATTTGTCATAATAAAGCACTTATTAACAGGGGCGTCATGCAAACCAAAATTCTGAGGGGGCGACATTCGGTGGCGACCAAAGGTCCCCAGCTAAAAAATGTCAGTGGCGACCGAAGGTCTGAATAGATCTGCAATGATTCAATCAGTCTGCCCAGATAAAGTGTGCTGAATCCACTCATGATTGAATCAGTCCATTTAGCTATTTCTAAAATGTTTGCCATTTGAAGCCAGATTTAGAGGAAGATCTCATTTTAAATTATAATTTTTTTATTAGAGTTTAGAGGGATTAGAGTGTTGTGATATCATTATTCGGTTTTAACCATCAATATTTTGCTCCTTTTCTCATTAGGGTAAATACTGTATATGTATTTAGAGATAAACATTCGGCAGCGACCAAAGGTCCCCAGCAGAAAAGTTTTGGTGGCGACCTAAGGTCTGAATAGATCTGCAATGATTCAATCAGTCTGCCCAGATAAAGTGTGCTGAATCCACTCATGATTGATTGATTTATCTATCAATCGTCCATTTAGCTATTTCTAAAATGTTGGCCAGATTTATAATATCTCATTTTAAATTATCATTGGGATTAGAGTGTTGTGATATCATGATTAAGTTTTAACCATCAATATTTTGCTCCTTTTCTCATTACGGTAAATACTGTATATTTATTTAGAGATTTCGGTGATTGTGCTTTTATGGTTATTAGCTTAGTCACTTCCACACTAGCTTCTACACTGCTGCCACTTTTCTTGAAATAGCTCAATCTTGCTTCACCCAAAATGTTATTCACATAAAAAGACTATATCCAGTATCCACAATGCAAATTATTTAAAAAAACTGCATCTTGACCTGGAGACATCAAATGGATTTACCTGTGACAGTGGTGGTAGTGGTAAAAACAGCTCACTGCCATAACAGCTCTGGCTAACATTACAATGCTAACTTTAGCTGCATGGTAGTACAAATATAGCCAACTAACTTGCTATGCAAACTATACCTATAATAACTAACAGCATGAATTTTACTTCCCCCTTCATTTCTTTTTTTCAAAAAATCTGAGGGGGCAACTGCCCCCTCAGTTTCAATGGGCATGACGCTTCTGCTTATTAATGCCTTATTCTGCATGACCATATTTTACAACTTGGTCAAGAGCTTTCCCTAACCTCCTAATTACTGCTTATTGATGATAGTAAGTAAGGAAGTTGTTGTACATGAATTATCTGTTATATGCTTTTAATAATTTTTAAAGCATATATATTATATATTTTATATGCTGATTAATATGCTTTGCTCAGTATAGAGACACTGCGGATCGCATTCAGAAACCACGCCCCAACAAAAACTCCCCCCCCCCCAATTCTGGCGTTCTCCTATGTCGCATGTTGCACACAAAGATCATATATACGGAAGATGAACACTCCAACTTACTTCCTTGAAAGCTAGATCCACATTTTTCTTCTCGCCAATTCTCAATGGCTTCCTTGTTTTGCTCCGGAGTACAAAAAAACTGTAATTGTCGATTTTTTACATTTGTTGTCTGCGTAGCCCACCACACAACAGCTTTTAGCTATGTTTAATTAAAGGAAAATGATCCTGGTGTGTGGAAATGAATGGAGAGCTTTCCCCTGTGATGGGCGTGGCCTATTTCATGCAGTGTCTCTATGGGCCTTATAGACCGTTTCAAGTTGACAACATAAACATTCTAAATTGACCCTAGCTTACTTCCTGTTGTAGTGTTTGCTAATACAATAGCTGACAGGAAATAAACGATAGAGTCCAAAATGATCCCTAGCAACACAATTCCAGTTAAACGGTCTATAGATGGTTTCAACTTGACAAAATTTAAAATTTCCCCCAGCCTACTTCCTGTTGCCATGTTTGCAATAACTGACACGACATAAGCTAAGTTCCAAACTGTAGCAACACAATTCCGTGAAAAGCGTCTATAAGGTGGTGGTATCACAAGAACATCATTCTCCCTTAACAAATTTGTTCTATTCTTATGTGACAAAATACGACAAAATAGTGTTAATAGTGTCCAAATAACTCTAAATTAAGTATTTCTAACTCGAATATGTTTTATCATTAAGAGCAATCTGCAAACACAAACACATCATTTATAATTTGGTGGAGGGGAAAATAAAATCACAATATCATCTCACCTTGTAAAGTTGCTCTGAATATTTGGGGGAGCTGGGGAGGTGGGGGGGGGGGGGTCTGTCCTAGTTCAGCAGAATCTGAGGTCAGCGGGAAAATATTTCATGGCGGTGTCAGAGCGCTGCGCACGCGGTGAATAATGGTCGACATGACACCGTAATGCTTGTTCAGGTGAAAAACGGTTTCTCCACAACTTTCTGGGCCAGCGGTAATCATATTCCATGGAGGGGGAGAGGGTCCGAGGGGAGGGGGAGGGGGAGGAGGAGGGGTGAAATATGGCGCTGCTTCACATTCATGTATTCATCCCGGGGAGATAAATTAGACCCCAGACATTTCAATCCAACTTCCTAAGTAGAGTACTTTGTCATCGCAAACTAAAGGGAAGCTATGTTGGGTGATCAGCAGAATAATTCACAACCCGTGCATTTCAGAACTGGCAACACGGTTGCAGGATGATATCTTGTCACACGCATCATCTTCGCTGTTAACGGAGCGCAGTCAGCGAGTCAAGGGGTCAGCGTGCCCATAATCACCATGCGCCACGGCACGACAAAACACTGCTTTAATTCAGACGAGTTCCTCATTTCTCCTTATGACAGCAGAAACCTCAGATGCACAAACGCAGCCCAGGAGAAACACCGATTGCGTTCGTTATCTTGATCTCTAGGCAGTCCAATATCATGCATAACATGCATTGGGTGGGTGGAGCCTTTGTGACGATCATTTGTTTGAAGTGACACGCCTGGCAGGAAGTGACACGCCTGGCAGGAAGTGACACGGCTGGCGGCCGGCTGGTAGGCGTTGATTTACTTGCACAATAATGGGCTTTTAATTGAACTCCTCTGTCCTTTGTAACATCAAAGCCTGACAAGTGGCCTTTCTCCCCTCCCTCCCTCCCCCCATGTGACTGACAGACAGGCCCAACATGGCCGCCTCCCTTCTTCTCCGCTTTCTCCTATATGGCCACGACAAGCTTGAAACCAGACGCTTTTGCCAGAGGGGTTGTCCTTTTATAGATATGTCCGACCGGATTGGAAGTTAAAGTGGTTATCCCTTTATGAAACAACTGAATTACAACGGGGTGGTTTGGGTTTTATGCAAGTCGACATGAGAGGAGCGGCGGCGTGCATGCTTCGGCGCTGATTTATTTGTAAAGACAGAAACACAAATAAAGAAAGCAATCTCATTTACCACCTTCCAGTATTGCCACAGTCGGTTAAACCGCGAGTCAAGTGTTATGACAGACGTTGCCTGGCGTGCTGGCATGTCTCGAGGCAGAGGAGAGGAGGCGTCCGCCCTGCGCGGTGTGCGCTGAGCGATGACAGATGTGGGGCGAAAGCTGAAACGCGTCTCTCCTTCTGTAATGATGTGTTTCGGGTTGGAAATGGATGTTGCTGACCGGCGATTATGCGGGTATGCAGACAGCCAGTCCGGTGCAGCCTTTGGGCTCGGTGCATGTGGGCGTATCAGTCATTCCTGACATTTATGAATGAGAGCTGCGCCGAGGGTTAAGTCAATAAGCCCATCAAAGTGGGGAGCGTGCAGGGAGCACATGAGTCGCCTCCACTGCTTCTACTGCTCTGCTTAAATAACCCACGGTAAGTAAGTTTGTGAATAGAGGGAAACAATGGGCGACATAGATCCCGGTACAATGCTGTGTAACAGATAACTGGTACAATGCTCTGTAACAGATACTGTAACTGGTACAATGCTGTGTAACAGATAACTGGTACAATGCTCTGTAACAGATAACTGGTACAATGCTCTGTAACAGATAACTGGTACAATGCTGTGTAACAGATAACTGGTACAATGCTCTGTAACAGATACTGTAACTGGTACAATGCTGTGTAACAGATAACTGGTACAATGCTCTGTAACAGATAACTGGTACAATGCTCTGTAACAGATAACTGGTACAATGCTGTGTAACAGATAACTGGTACAATGCTCTGTAACAGATAACTGGTACAATGCTCTGTAACAGATAACTGGTACAATGCTCTGTAACAGATCCCGGTACAATGCTGTGTAACAGATAACTGGTACAATGCTGTGTAACAGATAACTGGTACAATGTTCTGTAACAGATAAATGGTGCAATGCTCTGTAACAGATAACTGGTACAATGCTCTGTAACAGATAACTGGTACAATGTTCTGTAACAGATAAACGGTGCAATGCTCTGTAACAGATAACTGGTGCAATGCTCTGTAACAGATAACTGGTACAATGCTCTGTAACAGATAACTGGTACAATGCTCTGTAACAGATAACTGGTACAATGCTCTGTAACAGATAACTGGTACAATGTTCTGTAACAGATAAACGGTACAATGCTCTGTAACAGATAACTGGTACAATGCTCTGTAACAGATAACTGGTACAATGCTCTGTAACAGATGATGATACGATGCTCTGTAACAGATAACTGGGGGGCGGCTTTAGCTCAGGAGGTAGAGCGGGTCGGCCAATGACGCAAGGGTTGGCGGTTCGATCCCCGCTCCCTCCCAGCTGCTGTCGTTGTGTCCTTGGGCAAGACACTTAACCCTCCTTGCTCCCGATGGTGTGTAGGCACCCTGCGTGGCAGCCTGCCGCCATCGGTGTATGAATGGGTGAATGTAGACTATCTACTGATTGTAAAGCGCTTTGGATAAAAGCGCTATATAAATGCAGGCCATAACTGGTACAATGCTCTGTAACAGATAACGGTGCAATGCTCTGTAACAGATAACTGGTACAATGCTCTGTAACAGATAACTGGTACAATGCTCTGTAACAGATGATGATACGATGCTCTGTAACAGATAACTGGTACAATGCTCTGTAACAGATAACTGGTACAATGCTCTGTAACAGATAACTGGTACAATGTTCTGTAACAGATAACTGGTACAATGCTCTGTAACAGATAACTGCCACAATGCTCTGTAACAGATAACTGGTACAATGCTCTGTAACAGATAACTGGTACAATGTTCTGTAACAGATAACTGGTACAATGCTCTGTAACAGATAACTGGTACAATGTTCTGTAACAGATAACTGGTACAATGCTCTGTAACAGATAACTGGTACAATGCTCTGTAACAGATAACTCGTATGGTCTGTAATGGCTTCCTCTTTGATTTTTGTAAACAGGTTCAGGATTAATGGGGATAGCAGTATAGGTTGAGCCGATGTCTCGTCATAGATGCTGGGGTAGCTGGCTGGGGGCGTGGTCAGGGTGGGGTAAATCCTCCCGTTCTCCCCATTCATCATAGTTAGCATTTAGCTGCTAGCCCAACCCAGGCAGACACGATCTGGGATTTAACCCCTGCAGTATACGCACCTCTGAACAGATGTCTATGTACCTGTTCTAGAATCCCCAATCCTGTAGTGTAGAGCCGCAGCACTGTCGTTTGGTGAGTCAGCCCATTGAGATATGTTTTTTTTTACCCCACTCGCGTGCCAGTCGTAGTAACATTTTGTGGACGTTCTCACACAGACCGACTGTATCTATGAGAGCTGCTGACGTGTGTTTCGCCCACTTCCTCATTATAATATATATAATATTAAATACAAAAGGGCGTGGCCCATGATAAGTGATAAGGATAAGTTATAATAACCTTTTATTTCTAATGGTGTGCCACTGGAGATATCTTTTTATCAGTATGGTCCTCAAGTATCCTCAATTGGGTTTGGGAAACAATCCCATAATGCAACACGCAATCACTGATTGCGCATTGCATTCTGGGATTGTTTTCCGCCATATTGGTTAACTCATTCATAATATTGGCTACACGAGGACGCTACCAGCTGGCGTTTTGGCCCTGTGTTCAAGCTCCACCCCCTCTCCACCACGAGATCCATTATTGCAGCCTTTCACACAACTCGGCCGCCCCACCCGCCAATAAAAGGAAGCGAATGCAAAGAAAACACCAGCGCTGACACTGCGTTAATGGCAACTAAAATGGTGGGTGGGTCTCTCCCAGACACTTGACATCATGCGTGACATCACGTTCCCAAGCCCAATTCAAATGTCAGTGTTGTGAAGGAGAAGGAGGGTAAAGTTGTGCTAACCACAACCATTTAAACAATTGCAAATTGATTAGGATATCATAGCAGTTCATCATTACATGTGCAGAAGACATGAATACGATCCTAATGAATGTTGTACAACCTTGAGAACAAATTAATCATTGAAATAGTAACTGACCGTAACAGGTTAATATTATTTGTGTTTCACCTATTAGTACCTGATCAATGCTGCTGAACAAAGAATAACATAACTGTAATGAAAATTCTGGTTCCATTGGTATTTTGGGGAGTTGTCCTTATATAGAGACACTGCATGAAATAGGCCACGCCCATCACGGGGGAAAAGCTCCGTTCATTTCCACACACCAGCGTCATTTTGCTTGAATTAAACATAGCTAAAAGCTGTTGTGTGGTGGGCTGCGCAGACAACAAATGTAAAAAATCGCCAGTTAAAGTATTTTTGTACTCCTGAGCAAAACAAGGAAGCCATTGAGAATTGGCGAGAAGAAAAATGTGGATCTAGCTGTCAAGAAGTAAGTTGGAGTGTTCATCTTCCGTATATACGATCTTTTTGTGCAACACGCAACCATGCACGTGACCTAGGAGAACGCCAGGATTGGAGGGGGGTTTCTGTTTTCCCCCATCTTCGGTGTGGCTTCTGAATGATGACGCGTTCCGCAGTGTCTCTATTCCGGGGCAGGGGTTTAGGGACCGGCTGAATGATCAACCAAAGTCTTCAAACAACTGCCCCTCCTAAATAACTGGTTTGGAAACTGAAGGGCAATTTTCACAGCTGAGTAGCTATAGGATGTTTGATTGCCTTGCAAACAAATAAGACAAGCACCAAACTCAATTGAGAGTATAGCACCAAACTTGTTTTTCTCCAAGACCTCATCTATAAATTATGAGTATCAACAAAACACAGATCTGACCAAATTCACTGTGAAAATATGCTGTGCCTGACCCTGAATCCCCATATTTCCATTGGTCAAGTAAGAGTTGGAGCAAAATAAGAGTTGCTGAGTAGCTTTGGAAGGACTGGAAGTTGTTCAAACACGATCCCGCAAACCTGAACTTCCACTAACCGCCTTAACCTGTGCCGAATCAATAATTCTTTCCTGACCTGTTCATCTTCACATACAAAACCAGTTCAATATTTAGCCGCCCTTCCCTCACAGGCAAATAATTTACTCTCAATGCATCAGGCACTTCAACACTTGATTATGTACGTTTCCTATAGCGAATGAATGGGTACAAGACTGGAGACCTTGGCCATCCCCATGGTTCCAGACCAGTCAGAGCCTGTCAAAGCTTTTTCTCCAACCCTGTTTGATTCTGTTGGGCCTGGGCTGGCCATGCTTGAGGAGCGTGAACTGTTCCAAGACTTGCCCAGATTGAAATCTGACAGCAATACTAGTAAGAGCCAATGGGAGTTTAGCTAAAGGGGGGAGGAAAAATGAATGAACTGGATGTGAACTTCCAATCACCAGAAGTTTCCGGAATACATTTCCTGCGAAATTATTCACTGATGTTGTAATAATGTGACTTCAAATACATTTGTAATGTAATGTAAACTGTAGCTTCTGTATGAAGAAGTAAGAAGCAATAAAACATATTTTTTAGCTGAATCTTTATGAATGACAAACGTGCAGATTGTGTGATCCACTCTCTGTGTGTATAACACCCCAACTGTTTCCCTTTGATGTTGTGCCATGACCAAGGCATCTACAAGCCTGCTGCACTTATCCTGTCCATATCATATCATATCATACAGTATCATATCATATCATAATATTATATCGGTGGGCGGCTTTAGCTCAGGAGGTAGAGCGGGTCGGCCAATGATGCAAGGGTTGGCGGTTCGATCCCCGCTCCCTCCCAGCTGCTCTCGTTGTGTCCTTGGGCAAGACACTTAACCCTCCTTGCTCCCGATGGTGTGTAGGCACCCTGCGTGGCAGCCTGCCGCCATCGGTGTATGAATGGGTGAATGTAGACTACCTACTGATTGTAAAGCACTTTGGATAAAAGCGCTATATAAATGCAGGCCATTTACCATTCATCATATGATATCATATCATCATATGATATATAATATCATACCATACAGTATCATATCACATCATATCATATATCATACAATATCATACAATATATGTAAGGGATAATGTATTGTGAGCCGGTGATTACTGGCGAAATAATGACCGACAGGTGAATGATTGAGCCCGACGCGCAGCGGAGGGCTTAATCATTCACCTGAAGGTCATTATTTCCAGTAATCACCGGCTCACTATACATTATCCCGCTTAGAACACGGCCTACAACTAAATCATTCAATAATCTGACAAAAACTATTATTCAAATAGATTTTTTAATAGCGTTTTCAACGACAAAGCGGTTTCATTCGTAATTGGCACACAAGACACCACAGCTGCAACTGGTTGGCCTAATTAGTAGTGTTTGCTGACAAAAGGCTCTTATCAACTGATTAATCCAGGTGTGGCAGAGCAGCGGTCGGTTGTCGAGAAATAATGACCGGTGAATCTTGTTGATTGAACAATCAGAATCGAGTATTCAAGAGAGCCGTGTTCTAACATATTATATAATCATATCATATCATAATATCATATATCGTATATCATATCATATATCTGTTGACCTTCTGCTTTGGGGAACCGTTTCCACCCAGCTGCTACAGTATAACGAGCTGGGTCAATCTCATCGTGAAGGTCCGGTGTTTAAACTGTGGTCCTCCATGGACATGTGTTTGAAAAAGGGACATCAATGTGGGAGAAGGGCCCAGCCTTGATGGACGTCCACTCCTAGCTGACAGATGCAATAAGCATGGTGTCTTTGTATCTGCTCAAGTCCTTCTAACAGCATCGAGATCAATGTTAAATGATCGCCGTGCTGCTGTGTGCAGTGACGGCTAGGGGAGCAATGGAGAGGTTTGTTTAGTGCCTCCAGGGCCGTGCAGTCACAATCCATTTCCCTGCGCCAGTCAGAAAGGGCCCCCTGGATCTTTTTGCCCTGACAAGTAGATCATTTTTTACACCACAGAGTCAACGTCAATCTGGAGATATATGATGGATGGACCGTGGTTTGTAGACAGCAGAGAAGGCGGGGCTCGGACCAAATAATGGGTGAGTATAAGGTCAGAATTACTGAGGAGTGGATCTGCCAAAATCTCAAATTAATAAATACATTCAGAGATAAATGGATTAACATTGGAATATCCAAATGAATTGTCACCTAAATCTATACAGTGCATTCAAGTGTTTAAGCCAGAAGCCTTTTTCGCTGGCCAAACCTTTTACTTTTAGAGTAAATAGCCAGCAGGCAGCTCTGTTTTTTTTGGAACAAGATAAAGCATAAAAAGCCAAATCTAGAGGGGTGTGAAAAAACACCTTCAGACATCAGATGAAATTTTAGTGAACAGCACAGTACAATCTGAACACAGCACAGTACAATCTGAACGCAGGCTGGCGCTCTCTGCCAGGATGATCTCTCTGGATTATTCCACCCACAGAACATGCTGAACGTGTGTGTGTGTGTGTGTGTGTGTGTGTGTGTGTGTGTGTGTGTGTGTGTGTGTCTGTGTGTGTGTCTGTGTGTGTGTGCGTGCGTGCGTGTGTTGATTGATTGATTGATTGAATACTTTATTGACACAAAGGTAAGTAAGTACAACAAGGAAAAGTGCCTTTACGGTTGGTCAAATGGATAAAACACAAGAAAGCCAAAGGCTTGTTTCCATTGTGGTCCAATATAGAACATAAAAAGGCAGACAGGTTGTTTACAACGGGTAACATGCACAAAGACAGGACAAACTAAGTGCACATAGAAAACACCTAACCTAAAAACTCATAAAACCAGCTAATGTTAAAAGAAATTAAAACCAAAAAAACACAAAAACTCATGATAAAAGAAATAAAAACCAAATTAAGACCAATTCGAGTTGCTGTAGAGCCATGATTTTAGTGTGTGTGTGTGTGTGTGTGTGCGCGGCTGTGTGTGTGTGCGCCTGCGTGTGTGTGTGTCTTCCATGGAGTAGCACAAGCGCTGCCGATTTAAATATTTGAGTGCACAAGTGATTAATAAGATTAGCACTGGACAGGTGTACACACTGGAGAATAAAGCAAACAGGGACTGAGCGTGACGATAATGTGCACTGTGTGTGTGCATTAGTTGACTGACACATCAATGTGAATGAGATAAGGTGCTGTTATAAGTATGTAAATAGCCTCAAAATTCAAATGTCGCATGTGTGAGTGCATATGTGTGAGAGCCAGTGTACGTATTTGCTTGCTGATTTGGGTTCTTTATATCTATATCTTTACATGATTTTAGGGTGGACAGCTGTCTATTGGTCTATTTATATTATATCTTCCATTCAACTGCCAGTCCTTTATTCACACAACAGTTGGATGTGTGGAGAGAAAGAAACATGAAACCATGACACGTTCCCCTGATTTTAATTCACTTTGAGAGGAGTAGATCTAAACAAATCTTGTATCATTTCGGGCATCCGGGTAGTGTAGCGGTAGATTTCCTGCTTACCAACACGAGGGTCGCAGGTTCGCGCCCCCGTGTTACCTCCGGCTTGGTCGGGCGTCCATACAGGCACGATTGGCTGTGTCTGCGGGTGGGAAGCCGGAATGAGGGTATGTGTCCTGGTCGCTGCACTAGCGCCTCCTATGGTCGGTCGGGGCGCCTGTTCGGGGCAGAAGGGAACTGGTGGGAATAGCGTGATCCTCCCACGTGCTACGTCCTGCCGGTGAAGCTCCCCGCTGTCGGGTGAAAAGAAGCAGCTGGCAACTGCACATGTATCGGAGGAAGCGTGTGTGTGTGTGTGTGTGTGTGTGTGTGTGTGTGTGTGTGTGTGTGTGTGTGTGTGTGTGTGTGTGTGTGTGTGTGTGTGTGTGTGTGTGTACGGCTCTCCCCAGATCGGCAGAGGGGGTGGAGCAGTGACCGGGGGCAGCAGGGGGAATCGGCCAAGTACAATTGGGGAGAAAATGGGGGGAAATCAAAAAAGAAAAAACGTGTATAATTTCAGATATGAAATGAAGAATGAAAGACCATTTAGGGTCAGGACACACAACTGAAGCTGAACGCTCTATAGATCTCTAACCATCCTTTCCCAGGCTTATGACAAGCCTTTGACATCAAAGAGAAAGAGGAACAGACCATCAGTCAGAACCTTCTCCCCCTTTAGTGCAGCACAAATAACACTGTGGTAATGGGAGTCTTTAGGCCCGGTTTAGAGCCATCTTTCAAACCCGGTTCCCATTGTTGTGTCATGCGCCGCGGCTTTGATTATGTTCTTAAGATAAGGGAATGAGAGGAAACCTGTCCCCAATTCACCAACAACAGGAAACAGCAATCCGTCACAGACAGTGTGCCACTGCCGCTAATCACCCACTTCAAGGCAAGTCAGGAGAAGTTGAAGAGGAGAAGCCCTATTGTTTAGACTGACCTCTTCCTCAGCACTTGGCCTTCTCTGGCTTTTCTTCTGACCTGCTCCTTTTGTCTGAAGTCTTTCCTCTCTCCTCCCACAGACCGTCCCTTTGTTAATATGCATGGTCCAGAACTGCATGACGTCTGTCTGATGGCAGGTGAAGCTGGGAAGGACCATGTTTGATGACCTACATATAAACACATAAAGGTGAAGGGAAAGAATGATTGTGAAGCTAAAGGTCTACACCATGTCGTGGTTCTCAACATGGGGTCGGGGGAGCAGATAGTCATGGAATTCTGGACAAAATCATATAATCACACAATAAATATATTCTCAGGTTTGCGTCTGAGAGACTAAAATCTCATCAAATTGGGGTCCGTTGCTGTAATCAGAATCAGAATCAGAATCACTTTTATTGCCACAGTATGCAAGTTACATACGAGGAATTTGTCTTAGTGTCTGTATGCAGCGGAGCGGTCACATCAATATACAGAGATAAGATTTACAGACTGAGTTTTATAGATGTTAAATAGGCAGTGGATTTACATGAATTTACAGTCGGAGTTAAATAAGAGTTTACATTGAATGTACATGAAATTTACAGGCTATTAAGTTAAATAGGCATTAACTGTGCAGGGGATTTACATGAATTTACAGTCCCAGTAAAACAGGTATTAAATTAGATATGAGTTCCAGTTTTATGGGGGGGGGGGGCTGCTGGTAATGTGGACAACTAAATGTAGGTGTCATTGACATGAAAAGGGTTGAGAATCAATTAACAGGCATTGTCACTAAAACTGCAATGGCTGCCCTAGCTTAAAATATACATCGTTTTACAACCAAAATGCCTTAGTGATCTTATGTAGTCAGAGGAGGTCTATTCTCCTTTCTCTAGCTTTCTCCTAACCCAGCTCCCTCATTACATTATAGGCTCCACCTGGATCAACTGATAATAAATGCTTTTGACCTCATCAAAATGTCAGATACAGATCTACTGACCTAGGCCTATAAGAATTTTGTGTGTAAAATATAAAGAACTCAACTCACAGATATGTGTTTAAAGCCGTTTTCCCACATGCGTACCTGAAAATTACCTGTATATCGGACATTTCCCGGAATTTCCCTACACACCTCAGCGCGGGCATGTGGGAATCTAGGAGCTAAATTGCCTGTATGTTGGGGGGCGGGGGGAGGGGGGAGCTTATTTGGGGGGTCGGGTTTAGATGTTTAGTGTTTTCGGGTTGTCCTTGGGCTGCAAACTCATTTAAAGTATGCAAATCGAAGTTGTTTCTGACAAGAATAATGTCACGTTACTCGGGGACTGCTCAACCCATGACAGAGCCACTCTCCCCGGCTTGGCAGAGTGAAGAGCTCCGCCCGCGCGTCCCCGCTGCCTGGAGCACAGCGGCTCATGCTCGCGCTCTAAAAGGCAGGCTCCCACACGCTGCTGTCTGGCCAGCAGAAAGTGCCCCAGACTCGGTGTGATAATCCTGTAACAGCATTTGAGCTTATTCAGGTAAGATATTAATAATGTAATGACACATTCAGCGATTAAACTGTCTACAATGAAGACATGTGTCAAATATGACAACGTGGTGTTCAGTATTTTAAGAGCACAGGTTTTTTTTCATTTCCTGAAAAGTTGGCGATTTGGAGATAAGTGGCTTTAATTGCACAGCGACGAAATGCACGAAGCGAAATGTGGAGTTTGCTTTGATGTGCGCGAATGACTAGATGATGCAAGCTGGAAGTGAACGTTAAGCAACGTGTGTACACCTCGCGCATGATGAGAGAAGGACCGGTGTCGCGGAAAATGACTGGACCCCTTTCTCACTTCTGTGCCTATCATGGCATACCGCTCTTCTGACTCGCTCGAAACTGGTGAAATCACCGCGACGACGGGGTCGCGCTTATACCGGCACGACGACTTTCCCACATGCAGGCATTAGACCACGTTCCGGTCATTTAGCGGTACAAAGCGCATGTGGGAAAACGGCTTTATACACAAAGTATATGCATATTGAGGGTTGTCAGTTGTAAGGCGGAGGAGATTATTCAAATGACTCTTCACATCATATATGTGATTAAATGAAGCAGAAGGAGGTGTTTTGTGTGTTCTGTTTCACACCTAAAGAAAGCATGCATTAACCTCTCAATTTGTGCTGAATTAACCCAGTGGTGTTTGTTGTTAGGGCCTCCATGGAGACAGCTGACGGAAAACACACTTTCATGTTTACAACGTTAGTCGATGACACTTAGCACATTCCATCTTAAATACCATTTCAGAAGCCTTAACATAATGTTCTTTTGCCATGGCATAATGTAGTTAGTTAGTTAGTATATATGGAGACAGCATTTGTTAATGGTTACATTTTAACATTGTAATTGTTTGTGCCCTTATTGACCTGGGCCTGTATGCAAAAACGTCATAAGATAAATCTCTGGCCCTGCTGTCTGTATTCTCCCATCACCACCACACAGGTAATGTCTCCTTTGCAGTGGTGTGCACTAGGACCTTGTTTCCTGATGGCTCTGTGCTCTCCTTCTCACAAATGGGACACCGATGGACTGCTGCTGGTAGTTGTTCTGCTGGTTCAGGCATCAGGTCAAGCTGCTTCGACCCGTTGTTTTTGAAACGTCGACTTAATGCTGACGCTATTTTGCTGCTAATGATTCTCTGTCAAAATAAGAATTTTTGAAATAAATTGCGTGCCGATTGTTGTTTACAGTAGGCTACTAGGAATAAACACCCGTGCTATATTGCAGAAGTATTAATTTATCACTTGTTTATAATTCCATTTGAACCATACGGTAGCTGTTGAATATGAAGGAGGACACTACTGCGAGAGATGTATATTCATCATCTTATTAACATTATGCAGCCTTTTGCCCACAGGTTATGAGGGATTATAGGGATGATTTCGCACTCAATTGAGGCTGCTAAGGATTCAGCAAATCAAAGACGCTCACACTCCGACTATTTCGGGCTGCCTCTAATACTTCTTGTCAGCCGTGATTTTTAAGTGCTTTAACCAATTCATCGTATAATTAGGTTAACAAAATTAGCTCAGTGCAAAGTCAGTCAGCAGGCGGTAATGCAATAAAGTTATTTAAATTCCAGATTCATAGAACCATTAATATAGAGTCGATCTGTCTTTATTACATTTTTCTTTGCTGGTTATAAGAGTGGCATAAAAGAATAAAACAAATTGCACTTCAGTGTGAACATGTTCTGTAGACTTTATTGGTTTATGTGCTCAAATATGCCGAGAAGCAAAACACAAAGACATATTATGTCACTCCACATTATTTTGTTAAAAACAAAAATTGACATTTTAACACATTCACTGCCAGCCATTTTTCAATACTGTAGTTAGCTTCTGCCAAGGTTTTTTTTTGAGGATTCTGGCTCATCTTTCAAGAGCCGAGGATTCGTTTCTGTTAGAATTTTGTGAACACACAATATCTCAAAAGAACTAATAGAATGTGTGCTTTCTCTGTCTAAAATAGTTAGTTTGTAGAGTTAGTAGTTATGTAAGCATTAGCAGTTGAATACAGCATGGTTTCAGCGTCAGAAAATTTATTCTGAGATAAACGGCTTTTTGTGAAATTCGATAGAACAGTCACTTTAACCATTCATTTTTGGCATCAGTAAGACGTCAGACATCTAAACAATAGTTTTGAACAGTAATTTCCTCCATAACAGCAGGAAACCCCCCTCTGCTTCCAACTCCTCCCTCCGTGGGCGTTCTCCTCCGCCCTCCTTGGCTCTGCAGCGGGTCTGTGACAAACGAGTTGCTGCTGCCTGGCTGCTGCCTGGCAGTCTGGATGGGGCTCGCTGGATGGGTTTCGCTCGTTTCTTGGCGTTTCGGTTGAGAGCTCTGATCAAGCTCTTGCGATTCTGGGCTTATTTATGGTGCGTGTTTCAAAGTGTGCATCCAGTCTATTCTTGGAACCCCCCACCTTTGCCACCGCTGTGCGTCAGCGCGAAAGTGAAAGCGTTTTCGCCATCCATTTTACAGTATGAAAACGGCTTCCTCGCGCTTTTCCCTCCAGTTTTGGCTCGCCTCTTCCTACTCTGGAGAGACATGTCGCCACTCAGTGGGTCGGTAAAATAGATTATACACATTCAATACCTCCAATATTTGTATAAAAGACGTAAAAGGGTTGGATCCACGTCCCACCGTCAAAAAAAAAAAAAAAATTTTAAGCCGAGATATCTCGTCTTTGGCAGTCAACCGTTGGATTCTGTAAGCCGAGATATCTCGTCAATGGCAGTGAACGTGTTAAGTAAGGGGGTAAAGTGAAAGATTCAAACTTGATTAACTCGTATACTAAAGACTAATCTGAATGATTAGTGTATTTGATTTTGTCATGTTTTAGGTTCATGGACTAAAATATATATGTTTTTCTTCTGGAGACTAACGCCCTTACAAGATTGATAAAGTGTCAATCCAAAATGTTCATATTGTCCAAAAGTTCAAAACAGTGCCCACACATCATAGAGCACTTTGGGTATTTTACCACACAAGAAAATAGCATGGTGAAGTTCTACTTTTTCTAAGCCCAGGATGTGGGCCAGTTCCCATAGCAATGATTTAGCCTTGATACTGAGAGATGTGGTGAGTGCGTGAGCAGCATTATAGAAAGACTGTTACATCTCTAGGCTAAAGAGATCAATTAGAGCTATACAGGGGACTTGTTCTCATGCCAGTGAAATACGTAGAGCAAATAATAATAATGATAATACTAAGAAGAACGGGAATTGTTGGTTAAGAATTCCTGCGTGCAGCATTGAAAAGGAAAGGGAGCATCCTGGAAGACTGCACTCCCATCAGGGTAGAAATGGCTCATCACACAGGATGAATGTGAACATGCAGGATGGCTTTGTCATTGACCCTGCTTCCAAAAGGTTCAGAGGGCCTAAACCATGCCAGGAAAATGCAGCCAAATCATGACAGAGCGATCAGAATGTGGAAAACACGCACTGCAGGCCCAAACCATGAGAGAACCATCAGAATGTGGAAAACACACACTGCAATGCAGGCCCAAAACCATGACAGAGGCATCAGAATGAGGAAAACACACACTGCAGGTCCAAACCATGACAAAGGCATCAGAATGAGGAAAACACACACTGCAGGTCCAAACCATGACAAAGGCATCAGAATGAGGAAAACACACACTGCAGGTCCAAACTATGACAGAGGCATCAGAATGAGGAAAACACACACTGCAGGTCCAAACTATGACAGAGGCATCAGAATGAGGAAAACACACACTGCAATGCAGGCCCAAAACCATGACAGAGGCATCAGAATGAGGAAAACACACACTGCAGGTCCAAACTATGACAGAGGCATCAGAATGAGGAAAACACACTGCAATGCAGGCCCAAAACCATGACAGAGGCATCAGAATGAGGAAAACACACACTGCAATGCAGGCCCAAACCATGACAGAGGCATCAGAATGAGGAAAACACACACTGCAATGCAGGCCCAAAACCATGACAGAGGCATCAGAATGAGGAAAACACACACTGCAATGCAGGCCCAAAACCATGACAGAGGCATCAGAATGAGGAAAACACACACTGCAATGCAGGCCCAAAACCATGACAGAGGCATCAGAATGAGGAAAACACACACTGCAATGCAGGCCCAAACCATGACAGAGGCATCAGAATGAGGAAAACACACACTGCAGGCTTGTAAACCTATTCTGGTGTGTGCCACACATGCACCCATCTGCATCACAACAGGCGACCAATGACTCATGTGACCATATGTTTTCCACAGCTCAGTCGACCGTTGACTTTGTTCTTCGCACCGTTACACTTGCAAAAGTGCATTTTTAGTTATAATAAGAGGTTTGCGCGCGGCAGTGGCACCCCAACCAAAGTAGAAGCCCTCTGAGGTTATCCATGGTCGGACTGTTCTTGATGCCGGCTCAGGCCATAGATCTACATTCATAGAACTGATTGTTTGCCCTTATTGCTTTTACTCACCACTGAAGCCAACATCACAGTACGCACTTCTATGCACAGTTGCCCTCAGTAGATTATTTTTTTCCCTGTTAGGCTTCCATACCAACATCACCGCCACTGTGATGCTTGTGTAGCCCACTACAACTCATTGAAATCTCTTCTCCAAGCCCCGCTGGCTGACATATAATTTGGCAACTGAATTCGCCCATCAATTTGTACATGCTATGGAGTTTAATTACTCGAAGCTGCACTTGGTAATTTATGAGATTGACAGCCCCTAGTGGTGCCAAGACAAGAGATGTAACAGTTTGAATTTTATGGACTTGAGTGTCCAGAAATCATGTAACATGATGTCAGTAAACTGCACACGCCACTGACCTTAGAATGATTTCTTCATGGCAGCTGTTGGGTATTGAAGGCGGCAAGGAAAATATTTTTGCATATTAAGTGCTTTCTTGCTGGTAAACAGGAAGTGTGTTTGTTACATGGAAGTTGCATCAGAATCCAAAATCTGGATGGTGGTTGAAGTTTTAACCATAAAAACATCCACTTTTGAGATTGAGCGAGTTTTTCTTTTCAATTATAAATTTAAGCTCTTAAGTTCCTTATGCTTTTTTCCCCAGCCTTTCCTGATCGAGTAAATACTGACACAGTAGGCTACATAGCTGACAGTGAGGCGTATCTGTCCATAAGTTTAGTGTGCGAAAACACAATGATTTTTCAAGGCCATGAATATGCAGATAGATGTTGTCCTGCTGAAATAAATACATTTGTATAGATTGTTTTAGTGTAAAATCAAGGGTTAAAATTGGTAGGTTTGGCATATTAGCCAGTTTTGCAATGGTATGGAGTGTGGTTGTTCCATGCAATTACCGGTATATACGAGGGATCAGCCGATCAGCATTTTGGTGTCATTGGGTGGAAACAGGTTGTTTACAGATGTCATAAGAGCAAAATAATCTTATGGCATTACTGATGATGTCATAGGCACTGATGTAAACTTAAAGCAGCTACGAGCAAGATTTTCGATTGTTATTAAACAGTATAATTATAATATTGATGCATCACATCTTACCTATAATAGAGACCAAAGCCGTGTGAATTGGAGATTGCTCTCTTGATGATTATAGAGTCTGTGTCTGTCTACCGGCAGGCCGGATAAACCCGGAAGTGAAACTAAATGGTTTACGGCAGCTGCCTGCCTTCAACCATTTCGCTCTGCCTAGCAACAGACCATAAACACGGAGAACGCCATGCAGGGGCTTGCTACTCTCGCGAACATCTCTCGTTATATTCTAACAGTTTGTTTGGAAGTAATTTTGTTATTTTGTGGTTATGGCCGAAGTGGCTGCCGCAAACCGTTTCATTTCACTTCCTGATCTGCCCCCACCGAAGACAGACTAATCGTCAAGACAACACTGGCCGATTCACTCGGGGTTCAAGCGAGACTACTCGGCGTTGGTCTCGTCTACTATTAGAGGTAAGATGTGATGCATCGATATTAAATTTAGACTGTTTAATAACAATCGAAAATCTTGCTCGTAGCTGCTTTAAGGGGAACACACACACACCCGCGTGCGCCAATAGGGCAGGCCGCAGGGCAGCGGCCGAGCTGCGTATGCGAGCTGCAGGGACCAAAGGGACAATCCCTTTGGCCAAGGACCAACATGCTCACTTTATCCACCCACACCCAGGATCGCTACAATATTATATTATATTATATTATATTATATTATATTGTATTGTATTGTATTGTATTGTATTATATTATATTATATTATATTATATTATATTATATTATATTATATTATATTATTGTTGGAAGTCACATGAAGGTAAAGCTTAAATGAGCCTATATGTTTCTTGTAAGTAGGCCTATTGGCCTTTGTGGTGTTTGTTTGTGCAGTTAGTGGTGAATATTTGCCTTGTGATGATGACCGACCTGGTGGAGGTCATCTTTTTGTTGACCTCCTGATCCCTGCTCAGTCAGTGGAGAATGCAGAATGGCACTTGGGCACGTTCAGTGGATAGTCAGATGACGTTGCTCCGCCTTCATGCAAATTGGACTCGCCCATCTCATTAGTGATGCGGCCACCCACCATTGGACGGCGGCTCCTTTACTTTGAAGTGTCTCACACAGCACAGCACAGCAGGCTGAGCAGAGCGGAGCCAGTCAAGTCCGGACCGGAGAGAGAGAGAGAGGCTGCAGTGATATCATCATACAGCGGAGGCTTTTTCCCTACGACCGCTTGGATCTTAGTGGACCGTGTTCATTTTTGCCTCAACAGAAAGGAAAGGACACTGTGGCCATTTTTGCCGAGCCTACATTCACTCGCTGATCCAAAACGTCTGGGAATACAACTGGAATTGGAGCTGTAACGAAGAGTAAAATGTCATGAAAAGATGCGTCACTCGTAATCGCGTACCGGACTGAAAGGACTGGCTTGTTCCTCCTTTGGGAGCGCGTGGACTCGTGCGGCTGTATGGGGGACATTGACGGCGTGTTTCATGGATTACAACTGCATTATAAACGTCAAGGACATCACATTTGCATAGACACCACCTTTTTCATAGGCTATTTTGGACCAAAGTAATGCGTATCCCAAAGCTCGGCGCCCCTCTCCAATGAAAGATATTCCTCTAGAGGCAATTACGCATCAGGTAACGTTAAGCAAGCGGAGCGCGCGTGTTGACAGCAGTGCCGGTAGTTCGTGTCGGCGTCCCGGTGCCGTGCCGTCTCTGCTGACCCCTCTGGACCCTATTCGGCAGGCGAAGAGACTTCCTCTCCGAGTGATCAAGATGTTGACTGCGCACACCGCTCACTTGCTGCACCCGGAGTACTTACAGCCTTTGACGTCCGCCCCAGTCAGCATTGAGGTATGCATTTTCTTTCCAAAGAAATGTCAACCCTATCTCTCTTTTTTTTTATGAAGATCTATTTGTTTTTCCACACGCAACAGCAACGATACGCTTGTAATGTTTTCACAGCAACATAATAAACGTTTAACTGATAATTACGGCATTTTGTCATATCACGAGTTAGATAACACCATAACTTATTCCCTTTTCTAGTAGGGAAGTAATAAGACAGTACTAGCGGAGTCAGTGCACTGACACCATTGTTTTCTATATTTTAAGCTCACTTTAAACTTTGATATTCTCTGACAAAGTCAGATGCTGAGAATGTTAATCCTGCTCTTATCTCACTATACATTAGGTACACAACTTAGGCCTAATAATACTGTACCAATGAGTTGTCCACCAATAACCTGTGTGCATAATTTATGAACAATTCATTAATTCAATTAAGTTGAATGCATGCCATAATTATACAGATTACATTGGCTATTTGTAATTGCTTATGGATTTTGTAATTAAAACTGACATTTTTGCCTACCCAAGTAATGCCAATTTATTTATAGTTACGATAGATAAAATAATATTGACAGTTTATAGAACTACTGATGTTCACAGTGGATTTTTTTTTTTTACAAAGCTAATCAAAATCTATATTTTGTTGTAGCTGGATGCCAAGAAGAGCCCCCTGGCCCTGCTGGCACAGACCTGCTCTCAGATTGGCAAACCAGACCCTCCAACCTCCTCCAAGCTGGGCTCCGTCTCCTCCAGCAGCCAGGGGGACAAGGAGCCCAGCGGGCGCTCATCCATCTCGGGCCTGAAGCTGGGGGAGCGCCGCCCCTCCCCGGAGGACAAGTCTAGCTTCAAGCCCTACAACAAAGGGGGCGGAGACTGTCGCAGCAGGGACGGGGTCACCAGCAGCAGCAGCTCCGCCGGCGGTAGTGATAAAACTGGCTTCAGGGTGCCCGGTAACAACATCAGCGCTAACGGGAATTCGACCAACGGCCAGCAGTCGTCGTTTCCGCCCCGCGCCATCTCACCCAGCTCTCGAGCGGGCAGCGGCACCCCACCGGCACACACGGCGCCGCAGCAGCAGCCTCACAAACAGAGCCAGTCCCCCGGTGGACAGCAGAGCTCACACGCTCAGACTCAGAACGGAGAGAGCGCACGCGAGCAGGCCAGTCCCAACAGCACGAGCAGCGTCAACAGCGCTAGCGGCCAGCATCTCAAAAAAGATGCCGACGTGAACAAGGCAAACTTGGACAGTCCGCACCTCGCGAACTCCAGCCACGTCCGAGCCAGCACAAACTGCAGCAGCGGTAGCTCTGACAGTGGCTCCACTCACGAGGGGGGTAAGGCGGACTGTCATCCCGCCCAGCCCAACCTCGGCTCCGGACACATTACACCCATCTCTCCTTACAAGACGAGCCAATCGCTCTTCCCGCTGCCCTCCGCAAATATGGGCTACCATGGATCTGTAGTGGGGGCCTACGCGGGCTACCAGTCCCAGTTTGTTCCAGGGCTGGACCCTAACAAGGTGAGCTCCAGACACCCCAGCTCCAGCCCTCTCACCGGCGCTTCGCCTCCCTCCTTCATGCAGAGTTTGTGTAGGGACCCCTACTGTCTGAGCTACCCCAGTGTGTCCCACCTGGGCGGAAGCAACTGCAACTCCTGCATCCACGACCCGTCCTCCACCCTCAAATCCAGCTTCCCACTGGTGTATCCCTCCCACCCCCTGCACTCGCTCCACCCCAGCTCTCTGTCGTCCAGTGTGACCTCCTCCCTCTCCCATCCTCTCTACACGTACACGTACATGCTTCCCAATGACCCCCTGCCCCACGCGTGCAACTGGGTCTCAGCCGGGGGGCCGTGTGACAAACGCTTCACCACCTCGGACGAACTGCTGGCTCACCTCCGCACACACACGACCATGCCGGGAGGAATGGACGCCAAGCTGCTGTCTGCCGTCTCCTCCTCTGGACCCGCTGCCTGTCACCTCCACTTGCCCCACCAGAGTAGTCCCTCCATGCCCGGCTCCTTCTCTCTCAGGGCTCCGCCCAACCTGGGGTTAGCTCGCTACCACCCCTATAGTAAAGTCCATCTGCCCCCCGGACCCGCCTCCATGCCCCTGCACTCTATGCCCACCACTGCTCCATACTACCCTCACTACGCCCTCTACAGTCAAAGACTGGGATCTGCCTCTGCTCTGGGCTATCAGTGACACACACACACACACACACACACACTCAATCTACTTACCGCAAATACGTATTAATGGCAAGTCACTGCTTCCTCTGTCCGACGACTGTGGAGTCAAGTGGAAATAGTGTGGTATAGCTCAAGTCCTGGATTCTTTTTGACTCGGCAGCCTCGTCACAATTCCCAATGTTTTCTCTTTAGATTTGATGTTTGTAACCAGGCTGAGGTCAGAGGAGAGATGTGGCTCTTGCATGTCTGCACATTGCTTGGATATACTGTCCGTAATGAAACAACAAGGCACGACTGCCCAGAGGTGACTTTGGCACCACCAGGCCAGGCGGCCCAGAGGTGACTTTGGCAGCACCAGGCCGGGCGTCCGGATGCTGGTAGGATGCTTTGGACTGGCTCTTGGAGGTCCAGGGATTCGTGCTGTAAGTCACGATTTGGTGCAGGAAAGGTTGATGATGTGGCAGGAATGGCAATAACCTTCAGCCATTGTGGGGAAGCCTGGCACACCACGGTCGCTTCCTCCTCGCAAGAGATGCATGTAAGCTCGACTCGTTTATGGTTTCTTCAACCTCCTGGTTTGAGATCTGTTTCTCTTTCCTTTCACTTTGTTTATTCCTACTGAGAAATGGTATTTATTTTATATTGAGCGCCTGCCTGGCTTTTATGTTTACTATATAAATCTATTCTCATTTTACAATCCTATAAGCAGATCTTTGGAAAAACCCACATGAAAGTAGTTGGCTATGTTGTCTTAACACTTCTTTTTGAGAATGAATGTTAAAATCACATCTCTGTCCGGACTCCTTGGCTTCTTGATTTTTATGTGTACAGCAAATGAATCAAATTGAGATGTGATATTTTTTGTAAAATATTTGAGTGGAACACCAGGCGGTGATATCCATTTAATGGGAGGTCATATTTTGTTAAATAAATGACACTGAAGATGTACCTTCCTTTGTCTTCATTTCTGTGGACCTGCTTTCATTGCACCAGCTTTTCTTCAGAAAGGCAGCCTAAGCATGACGGTAACGATATCACTTCTATGGTTTGTCTCTTCAAATGGGTACAGAAGCTACTACAAGTTGTAGTCGTACACCAAACATATATGGGCTGAAATTGATTTTCTTGAGCGGACATCTGGATATACTGTAACGGACATGACATCAAGTAGCCAGGCACTTGCTATTTGCTGCTAAGCTTTATGAGTTTTAAAATGATCAACCAAAATAAGGTTCTGCTGTTAGAGTAAACATCATTTTCGTAAAGGAAGATTTGCTGTTTTTGTTAACAATGCCAATCTCTTAAGACAATCCGATTGACACGTTCACATCCAATTCCAGATATGTTTTTGTGGAATCAACACATAATTCAGAAATATCGCCTAGAATCCATTTCATATTTTATATAGCAGTTAACGACTCTACAGAGGTGGAACAGCAGAAGGAAGATATCATCTTTTGTCAATGTGTGTCAGCCTATCTTTGATGCTGTGTGGGTTTCTGTCAGCCACTGGTATTCCTATGAAGGAATCGGATGATTGATGACTTTGGGTATGCTTTCCTTCAGCTAATTTTTCACCGTGCAGACAGCGGATAGTGAGCAGACCACAGGGGCGCGGCTCTCCTCCCCTCGTCCTGCAGTGAACGCAGTCTGAAAGCTAGAGTTTGTTTATTTTGGTGCTTATGGATTTAGTCTTATGCACTTTGAGGAGGCAGGGCGATGTCAGCCAACACCAAGACGGGGAAAGAAAATATTCTCCCCCACGGTGAAAGAGTCAAGCCGATCAAGGATGTCATTCACACACAGCCTCCAGATAAGCATCCGAGCAAAAGCACCGCTGTCCTGACATGTTCAGGATAACGTCCTCGCAGTCGCTCGGGTTACCGCGGCGACGACATTGATTGGCAACGGTAATATGCCATTTCCTAGCAACATGACACTGTTGACACCCTCGGCGACGTCTAGATGACCCACACTGGTCACTCACGAGGCTGACAAGCGCGCCGCAGGGGTCAAAACAGCCCGTTCCTGCTGTAACCAGAGAGAGCGCTCCTGTTTCAGCCCCTCTGAGATGGTGCCTTCAGGAGCACAGCGGTGGGGCGCCTGAGTTCGGCAGGAGGCCATGAGATAGGGCCGCTGTGGGCCAGGCCTGACAGACAGACAGACAGACAGGGGAGGTCTCAAGTTGCCTGAAATGGCCCAGAAAACAGAGACACTTAAGTGTTTTAAAGGGACAGTTCACCCCAAAAAAACAAGACAATTTCTGTCATGGTTTACTCACCCTCATACCAGTTGTAAGTTAACACGGGTGAAGTTTGTCCATGTACAGATGCAGCTATCTTCACGTGGCGTCTGGGCCATGACAGGTCCCTGGCATGTCCCTGACAGGGCCTCATCCAGATCCTTGGCAGATTGAACAAAGATAAAACAGAAACGTAACTTAATATACTTAAACTTTAACTTAACTTAAAGCTGATCAATCAATTTAGGGGAAATTAAGGCCCTTAAAAAGTCTTAAAAAGTCTTAATTGCATTTGAGAGGTATTACGTTTTGTAGCTATTGTGCTGATGGTGTTAAATGAGCACATTATATCCCATATCGATCGCAGATCCCTGAATTGAATCGATATCGTATTATGACACACTTTGTGATATCAGTAAATATCGTATTGTTGTCCAAAGAATCTATATAATATCGTATCGTGATGAAACCTGTGATTTACACCCCTATCGCTGATGTGACGAAAGTGCCGTTGAGGTCTTGAAAAAGTCTTAAAAAAGGTCTTAAAAGGTATTTAATTTAACTTCAGGATTCCTGCGTGTACCCTGTAACTTAACTTCTCATAACTTCGACCAATTCAACCTCCTAATAAACAACATGGTTTCTCTAAAGTCTAAAGCAATGTCCCTTAAGCTGCCTTCACATGATAAGCCATTCTCTCTTCTCTCACCGCGAGGTAGAGTGGAGAAAGCTCAGCGGTCAGTTAGGTCAGAGTTGAAACAATTTGAACTTTGAGCCACGCATAGTTGGGAGGCAGCGCTCTCCAACAAAACAAAACAACAGCTCAGCAGCCGGGGCGCAGAGCTCTTTTACCGCAGATCACGGAGGTCTTTACAGCATGGTGTATTGGGTAAGAAAGCTCACTTATTTGTACAGCAGCCCAAAGGCTTTCGGGTTGGGCGCACCAACTGAAGATGGCTGCCACTGCAACACACAGGGAGGTTGCCGGCACAACTCCAGACAAAAACCGGTGACCATTGACTTCAGTTGTATTGCACGAGGAGGGGGGAGCAAATTATGTCAGAATTAAAATTTTTGAGTGAACTGTTCCTTTAAGCAGCTTCGCCTCAATTTTGAGTTGGCTGTTGACGGGTTGTTGTTGTTGTTGTTGTTGTTGTTGTTGTTGTTGTTGTTGTTGGTTGTTGTCAGACAGCAGCCTGAGAGTTATAGTGTTTCTGGATCTTCCTCCTGTTGTTGCCAGTCATTCGATGTGGAAAGCTCAGGTAGACAGTCTGGATGTTCAGGTTCTCTCTGTCAGTGGGAGAGCCTGCTTCACCATCTGTTAGATCTAAGAAGCCGGCCTCATTCAAGTCATATACATTTTCAGTGCATGATTGATATGATGCTCCAGCTCCTTCAATCATGTAAATAGGATGGCGGGATGGATTGTCATGCCACCTATTGGTAATAAACGAAATTGTAGAAAAATAAATTGAAATATTACAAAATCTGTACACTTGAACACAGAGGAAAAAATATAAGTAGGCCTAGATCAGTTAGAAATAAGTATAGCCTATACATTGATTGTAATACCCATATTACTCATTAATTCGATCCATATGAACGACTCCTTTGCCCCTTTCCTCGAGCAACCGTTCTATATGTGTCAGCTGGGGATTCCAACCAGCGACCTTCCAGTGACAAACCTGCCTCCCTCAGCTGCCCCTTGAGCATTCCCAGCGAAGGTGACAAAATATTGAGTTGTAATAAGTAAGAAGCTTCCGTCTCCTGCAGCAGCCATTGTTCTCGGAGGTGACGGGTGTCTGCCCCGGGCGCACAGCTGACAGCTCCAGTGATTAACGCTGACAGAGTGTGGAGCTGCTCCTCCATTACATGACAAGCCTCCACCTCTCTATCAGCCCGAGCCACGGAACACAGGCAGGGAGGAGGGAGGAGGGAGGAGGGAGGAGGGAGGGAGGAGGGAGGAGGGAGGGAGAGAGCAACCCAGCAGCCAGAATAAAATGTTGGTATTTTACTTACTCTGCAAACTGGATGCGCACAATCTCTATGTCAATTTGAAACAAAACATCAACATTTTTACCTTTCTAAAATGTGGCATTTCTGCATAACTACCATCTCAATGTCAAGTTTAGGCAAGAACAACTTGGTTAAGGTTAGGTTTATGGTTGGGGTTAGGCTTAAAGGGATTCACAAGCCTAGCCCTATTTGCTACTTACCAACGATGGTGTTGACTGGTCGAGTTCTTTCTCAGCACAATCCATGCTGTTCCTCATAGCAGCTCTGGAAGGTTGGGCATAAACGAATGCAAGGTCAATAAGGTCACGCTCCTCTGTGTACACGCTGACTGAAGCTCACTGAAATGTCCTCCACAGTGCACACAAAGTACATCTCATTTCTATCTTTCTAAGCTACCTTCAGAGCTACTATGAGGAACAGGATGGATTGCGCTGAGAAAGAACTCTACCAATCAACACCATCGGTAAGTAGCAAATAGGGCTAGGCTTTAAAAAATGTGAACTATCCCTTTAAATAAGAAAAAAACGTTAAATGTGACTGCACGGTTGAAACGTCGACTTTGAATACGCTGGGAAGCGAACACGCCCCTCCGGTGTGAGAGGCAAGTGTTTCCGCCCTCCATCCACCCCGACCACAACGCCTTTACTGGCCACCGCCCTATTTCAATAGCAGACTCTATAACGTTGGTTAAGAAACGTGATATGTATTTTTGGGTCCAGAAACGTTGACATTCCACGTACCCGTGGATTGCGGAAACGTACAATGCCAACATTTTATTCTGGCGACCAGGAGTGAGGTTCCAGACAGGAAATGTTGGAATTCACAAGATACTTCAATGACTTCTTTACATAACCATATAGAGGGGGAGACTGAAAAAAGGCATCCGCAGTTTTACTTTGGGAACAGGAAATGAGAACGTTCTTTGACCCAGCCAAGTGAGTTCGCGCCAGTTCCTTTTCCTTTATTGATTTATTCACCGACCAATATGTGCGCCGCCTGTACATGTTAGTATTTCTCAACCGAACGCAGTTTGTGGCTTTGTTTGTTTCGTTAAAACTACAAGCGGAGACCTAACGAGCACAAATGATTAACATCTGCCTCGATCGCTTCTCCTGGATCGTCCGCGAGCTCCAGATCGCAAAACTGCTTCCCAGAAAACGACTCCTCCGCGTTCCCGCCTCTTGCCAGCTTTATCGCTCCATCCATCATCTTACTATGAGGGGTTTCTCAAGTGGTCCAAAAATAAAGAGGACACAGATGTCAGCCCTGCGAGATTGATGTCTCCAAACCACCATGAAGCCATCATTTACATCCACCCACAGACGGGGAGAAATGTCGAAAAATACGACTATTCTTGCTCACAGAAAACACGCGGCGAAACCACGGCGAAACCCAGATGCACACAATAGCGCGATCCATCACAGTCGTCCATGGTAAATTACCCCACGTCCGACAATAAATTAACCTGCCCTTGCGTTTTCATTGCGAAAAGGGGCGCTCCTCAGATCCAGTGTTGGCAGTAACGGAGTTACTGTAGTTACTGTAATTGTAATACTTAGTAACTAGTCATGTAAGCAATTACAATTTCCAAAAAGGAATTATATTACAGTTACTAATACAAGTAACTTCAAGTTACTGCATTACTTTCTCCAGGATTGACAGAGCACTAAAATGAAGTGTTGCCACAACGCAATTCGTATAGCCAAAAAAAGTTGAAACTCTGCAGTTTGGCTTTGGTACTTCTGTAAGTTTCATTATTGTTCCAATAAAGTGGATTCAGTTCTAAAAGGAGCTGGCTAAACAGGTCATACATCACTTTACGGAAGGAGGGGGGTGGGGGTAGCTAAAGTAATATAGTAAAGTAACGAGTAATGTAACTGTTTTCTTTTGATAACAAGTAATAATTAAAGTAATTGTATTACTTTTTAAATGAGTAATGACATTTTTAAAAGCCTAATAAGTCACTAATTGCACAAGTAACTTACCCAACACTGCTTACTGTAGATGTGGCCTCTCTTTCCTTCCCCTATAGAGAGCCAAAGTGGAACGTCACTTCCTGCTTCAGCACTGTACCAGAGACTTTCATCCGCCATTTATTTTCCCATAGACATTTCCTAAAATGCTTATAAAAATAGTTTTACTTGTTCAAAACAAACGGTTCAGATATATTTAGAAACAAGAGAGATCGCATAACATTTCACTCCGACCAAAATGTAAAAAAATGCGGGTTTAAAAAATATATTTTTTCGATGTTTCTTTTTGTTTTGGTCCAAGTGAATGGTTCTATGCTCTCTCCCGATTCTAAATATAGCTGAACCGTTTGGTTTGACCAAGTAAAACTATTTTTTATAAGCATTTGACGAAATGTCTATGGGAAAATAAATGGCGGATGGAAATCTCTGGTACAGTGCTGAAGCAGGAAGTGACGTTCACTTTGCCTCTCTATATGGCTCAGTCCCCCCCCCCCCCCCCCCCCCCCCACCCCAGGCCCTGCCTGTTGTAGAAATGTGGACAGAGGGAGTTCAGTAGTGTACGAGAGGGCAACGGCAATTATGGTTTGTGTGCTAATGTGCACGGCCCCAGCTGGTTCTGATCCGGGCGGTGCTGCGAGGGCTCCTGGCTCGCTTGTCAGCCCTCATGCATCACAAACTCCGGTGCTCATGGAAAAACGT